>NC_072734.1:160271108-160563176 GCF_026930045.1 Uloborus diversus | reverse complement strand
AGAGACCTATTGATCCGCTGGTAAGTGGCGCAGCTTTTGCTGAGAGAACTTGCGGCCGAAAACGTTTCCGACATCGGGGGTATTTATGTTTGACGACCGCCGACAGGTGAAAGAGACGGCATTGACAAGCAGACAGAACAGGCGACGACGAATTTGCGGCGCTAGAACGATCCGAGAGGACGGGCCGACTTTCTGATGCGGGGGTGGACACGAGAAGAGAATAAAGCATTTTTTCCCCCTTCTTTTCTCATTTATTCTCTTCCGTTTTGTCATTTAACGCCATGAATCGGAAATCGGTTTTCGAAGTTCTACCGTTTATTGCAGGTGATATATTCAAGCAAAGGCTATCCATTGTCACCTGATGCAGGGGTGTAGACAGGGGGGATTCGAGGATATATTAACACCAAAACGCATAAATTTGTGTGTTTTTAACCATAGAAAAGGATTGAAGCTAACCATGTCCCTTTCCAAAATTTTACCATGTCCCCCTCCGAATTTCCTTACAGTTGCGCCACTGACTTAGTGTTCAAAAACATAATCTACGACATACTGTATTTTAGATGATACACTCTAAATATGCAATCAATCTCAGATTGTTGGAGTTGGGATTCAAACCAAGTATACAATCAAACCACTTAATATTTCTTCATTAAGCAGTAAGTTACCGCCCCTAAATCAGTGTTAAGGCAGAACTACTTGCAATATACCGACAGCTCGGTTGTTATCCCATCTGGATCCATCGCCCCTATCCCATCATCCTGGATGGGGTAACCGGTCTGTTAGTATATTGCAATTTCTTCACTAGTTTTTGAACTATCAGTAAATTTTATTTAATTCAGAAGTGTTTTCTTCATCATGTCATAGTTAGTATTAGGAGTCAAAATGGCACTATATTCTTTTGAACAAAACATGTGAATCGCTAATCTGCAGAGAGGTAATGCAATGACATGAATAGAATACCCATCTTTAAAATAAGTGAAACTACCATTATACATCAGAAAGTTAATCTGAAATGTCTATATTTACTCTTTGAGGTGATGGTACCAAGAGAATAATGACATAAGAGCTTTTATACCCCTTATTTTCTTCATTCCTTCACTTGATCGCTATGGTTTTTAATCGGGTTTTTATTCATTCCTTCTCGTAACAGGTGAAACGTACGTAAAATATATCTTTATTAATCAATTAATCGATTTATCAGGTGAATCCATCACTCTATAGAAGAGCGATAAATGTAGGTGCCTAAATAAATAGATATAGGAATTCAAATGGATGTATAACTGTGGATGTGTAGGCTGATTAGAGTTAGTAGCTATGTAATTTTTTTTTTTTTTTTTTTTTTTTTTTGAGAGAGGATAGCACCAAGAGAAGAAATGAAATGAAATCCTTTCTTTTTCCCTTATTAGGAGTCGGAGGTTTCTATTTCAATATAACATGTCAAAACTGATATAGATTTCAGTCCATGTATTTCTGCAATTGTAAAATGATCAGAAAAATGAATTTGTCTATAGGAACAGTGGTGTAGTCGAGTGAGGAAAACGCCTGCATCTTTCTACTTTTTCGATTTAACTTTAATGCCCCCTCACTTTTTTTTTTATCCCATTGTATTCTTAATGTTAATTACTCTTATGTTCCCATTTCAAAGCGCCCAAGCTATCATTTTTCCCGGATTGCTCCACTAGGAAGGTGACATAAAGTTGTACATCAAATTATTACTCAAGTATAATATATAGCCAAGTGAGTTACCAGTTTCCTGCAAAACGCCTGTAGGTGTGTTATTTAAGAAAAAGAAAATTTGGTTAATGCAAAATTTATCTGAGATACATTTAATCTATTTTCTTTCTCAAAGAATTGCCAAAAGTTTAGGCTAAATTTAATTCTGTAGTTAAAACACACATTTTTAGCACTGAACAGTTAGGGACTTAGTTACTGAATTAAGCACATTTTCGAACATAATTATGTAATTTAAGTTGAAATAGGGTGAGGAAAACACTTATTTGTACTTTTAATTTTTCATTAGTACTCACCATAGTTTTAGCTCCAATGTATTATCGACTTTTAAAAGCCATGTCACAAAATGTTAAATATAAATTTAAAATAAATCACAATAAATAAATAAATATCTGTGACACTACTACTTTGTTTTTAATTTATCATCCATGTTTTAGCATGACATTTTTTATTTTTGGATGGTGTTGGTGTAATTGTCTCAATCTTTTTGTTCTCGATTAAAAATTTCTATTATACAAAAAACGCTGTAGCGAAAGTAAAAGGTGGCTACACTTCTTTCACTCTATTACACTGACGTCAGCTCTAATAAGAGGCTGATTTATTTAAGTAGTCCTTTCGCATTTTCTTTCTCATTATCATAACTTATTTTATGATTGCAAGCAAAAAAAAAAAAAAACTCTTTTCAATTAGCAGTTTGTTCGGTAAGCAATAGGTACTGTTTTTTAAAAAATTGGGAGTGCAAACATCTCTTCCTTCACTTTTTGTGCCGAATTTTTAAAACAATTCTTACACATGCGCTGAAGTTTCCAGTCTATGTATTCATGCTATCTATCTTTGATAAAGACGGCATAATAGCAAACGATCTAGAAAACGACTTTAAAATGATTGGCTGTTTGTCGTCAGCTGATGCATGTTAGATTAGAATATCGAAAAATTTAAAATAATGCTTGATTCAGAAGATCCGAGCTGTTTTGCCATTCCCCTCTAACTGTTGCCGATGACTTGGAAATAAGGAATTTCCTGAGAAACATCGATGAAAAGAAGTTCTGAGCATTCGCGGATTTAAGCGAAGTAGTCAAAGAAAATGCTAATGTATTCAGGAACAACAAAGTATGGCATAATGCCGTTCCAGGACATCAAAAGAGGAGTATAAAGAAGAAAGAATAATCTCTTTTGAATTATGCTGGGATTTTCATCCGAAAAGCATGTAAAAAAAAAGAAAAGAAACTAAATAAGTAAATAGAAGAAGAATAAAAATTATTAAAGAATGCTTTGACGAAGTTTTCAGTGCTGTCTTTAAGAGTTGTCCTTTTTAGACGAAGTATTTATTCCGTACAGATGTGAAATTTAGACTATTTCAACTTTTGTTAAGTTTTCAATGTTATGAATATTTTATAGTTAACGAAGCGAATTTGTATATTTTCAAATCTGACACGAATGTTTCATTTCTTTTACATTTACACCGGAATTAGAAATTTAACTGCTGTGATTAATTTTCTTCGAACTCATTTAGGAATTTTGTCAGATTTTAAAACAATTTTGTTTCGTGATGAACGTATTTTTAAAAATATTATGTTGGGAAATGTGGGTCTATGGTGGAGTAAAAGGAAATAATAAAATATTTTACGCAGTTTGAAGAACAGTAGCATTTGTTTCCGTAAGAAACTAGTCTTCCTATATATATTATTAAAAGGTTTATAAAGGCTCTATAAATATCAAGAATACATTTTTCAAAATTTAATACACACATTGTAATATTTTGTGAAACATATTTTTTTTAATTATAAAATGATAAAGCTCTTGTTATCAACATTTTAAATATTAATTGAGACCTTTTAATGGTTCAGTGTAGTATTTATTTAATAAGTGCACGCGACAATTAGGGAAACGTCAGAAAATTTCCTTTCTTTATTCAGTCACTTACTAAATCATTTACGTGCTCATTCCGTCATTCATTTACATATTAGTTCATTTATTTATTTACTTATTTATTTAATTATTCATTAGCTTATTCATTCACTCGTTCAGTCATTCATTCATTCACACCTACACATTTTAGATTGACAAAAAATAAGAAATAAATGTTGACTATTCGTAAAAACGCGTTTATTTTGCATTGTATTAAGTTTTAGAATGAGAAAATTTAAATTATTACTAGCTATGAAATCTTTGTTTTCTGTAAAGGATGTTTCTTCGTTGAGCTACTTTTTATTGCTTGCTACAGCAAAACCTTTCTACAACGATACTGTTGGGACCTTGAAAAAACATTATTATAGACAGGTTATTGTTTTAGCCAGTTTGATTATTTATGCTAAAATTTTGCTGGGACCAAGGAAAATATCATTATAGACAGGTTTATTGTTATAGACAGTATCGTTATACACAGGTTTCACTGTATATATTTCTCGGAAAAGTAAGTAGTAAATTTATAAATTTTCCCTTAAAATCTCAAAAGGTGTCTGGACAATGAAATGATGTGGGCTTCATAGGAGACGACTTTTGCTTATTGTATTGCCTCTCTCCCAGGATGAAGTTTCGGTTATTGTCCAAGCGATTCTAAAGGAGTTGCTTGGCAGTTGCATTCTTCCCGGTTTAATAACATGATAGGCTTGTCCACACGTGCAAATCTTTGGACTCTGAGACAACAAATCTATATCCCCCTCAAGGCAAGCACTGCTGGCCTTTCAGCCGGTTTTGAGCTTCAATTTATGCGCTCTTGTCCGAGCTCGGGTATGAATTGTCCGGTATAAATTAACTGACAGAAGGGCTCTCTATCCATTCCAGAGCCTTCCTCCCCCCCTAGGTGGTTCCCCATTATGCCAAATGGAACAAGGCTTTCGTTGTCTTTGGCGATGGTCACCGATTCTTCGACTGCTGAGTTCGGGGTGGAACGGCACTGCTCATTGCTCCCTTCCTGTTTTCCATGTTTATGAGCAAGTTAGCAAGAGTTGTTTGGAGGCAGGAGAGGGCCTTTAATCTCGGAATGGCCGTCCCTACTGTTTAGTACCGTTCAGAATGTATTTGTCTTTAAATAATCTATGTGAAAGCTGGAAATTGTGATTAGCATTCTGTAGCCTAATTACATTTATCGATCGCTTGCTGTTCAATAGTGCTTACTGCATGCCATTTTGAGAACTTTCAGAACTTTTCTTCCAGAGTTTCTTAAAAATGCAAAACTTAATCACCTGATGGTGTGTTTTTTTATAATTTGAGATAATTTTTAACTAATATCTTGCACATTAATTGGGTTTCAAAATTATTAATTTCGTTTGGAAGAAAAAAGTGGATATATTTACCAAAATAACTCAGAACACGTTTTTAGAAATACAAATTAACTTTTGTGTTTTGCATAATTTTGTCATACTATGCTGGGCACATTTTCCTCGGATTTGTCAAGTTTCTACGCTTATAATCCTATATTAGTAAAGAAGTAATTACTGATCATGGGCTTCTTCATTTTCATTTGTATTTTTTATTTTCCTTTTGGGTTTTATTTGTAAACTAGTGGCACCCGCACGGCTTTGTCCGCAGTAGAAAATTAAAAAGTCATTTGGTTCGCCTGTATATTTACAAATAATGTATGATGAATTTCTCTCCAATTGACTCGCCCGTGTTATGGTTCCACGTTATGATAACTTTATTAATTTACTCGTCTATCTTATGATAATTTTGCTCGGGAAAATGTTCTTAAAATTGGAATAAAAAAAGAACAAAATCGAATTTTCGAAAAATCTCTTCGAAGTGCACACCTCCATGCTATAAACTAATTCTGTGCCCAATTTTATGAAAATCGGCTAAACGGTCTAGGCGCTATGTGCGCGTCACAGAGATCCTGACAGACAGAGATCCGGACAGAGAGACTTTCAGCTTTATTATTAGTAAAGATAAATGCTTGCAGCAAAATTTCATATTATTGATGAAGATTCTTTTCATTTTTACAGTTACCTTTAAAAAATATTTTTTAAATGAGAACCTTTTTCTCAATAGTCAATATTTCGTACTTAGAAAAAGTTGATCCCATTTGTGCCGAAAGGAAAGGGATAAATTGCCCTCGACAGTTCTTGATACATAATAGAAAAGAAGAACGTTTGAAGATGCAGAGTGTTAAAATGAGCCTGTCTTCTTGAGTATATCTGGAGGAATACCGTTCTTGTCTTGTAAAAACCACTTTCAACTTCTAACAGCAGCATTGTCACTACACTGTTGTTTTCCTCATATCCTTATATTTATTCTTACTTAGTGATGTATAAATTCTTAGTCAAGAGGAGAGAAGAATGATGTTATGCCCAAGAAAAATGACGATTTTTCAAGTGACACCTTTCTTCTCACAACTAGGAATCTCAACACTAATAAGGGTATTACGATGTCCTTGCTGACCCTTGTGTGCGCATATGTACCTTGGAAAGAAAAAAAATTTGCGTTATACCAGGGATATCCATCCCCATAAGAGTGATGGTGCACTCCCTGATACTACAGAGCAGATGGTGCACTTCCTGATCCCCTGTGATGCTACAGAGCAGCCCCCCAAGAACGAGATCCCTCCAAAATGTAGTCAAAACTCTACAATTTTCCTTCTAAAAATCGGAACCTCCCCCCCCCCCCCGGTGTCCTTGGTTATTTATTGAAACGGGAAGCAATTTTCAAGAAATCGAAAGCAAAAATAATCTGTTTTTTTTTTCTTTCCAAACACTAATGGAATATTTTATCATGTGTTTGAGGGAAATATTTTTAAAGTACTGTTATTGCTAAACTAGAAAATATTACAAAATTAAAAAAAAAAAAGCTTTGTTTTTAGCAATGGTAAAAAAGTTGTCCCGCCCAATCAAACTAACGCCAGAACAAGTAAAGTACAATGAAACCTTTTAATAAATCTTTTTGTGCCTCGCTTATTGAAATTAGCCTTTGATAATTCTGTGTACAACTAAGCAACTTCCCTAACTGATGTCCTTGTAATAGTAAAGGATACGGAAGGTGATAGGAAGAGAGATTGAAGTTTGCTCCTCTAAATCTTCCTCTTCTATTCTCGCGATTTATGTGTTGGGGAAGGGAGGGCTTAATGCGTCACCCAAGCCGCAAGACAGACTGCCAATAGTTGAGCCCAAATTAGCGAAGAACGTTCTGTAATGAAGGTCCGGCGCCGACAACCTCATTCCCCTCCCTACCCTTTGACTCCATCCAACTCCATGGAGTTCCAACCGAAAGTGGATCAAGTACGGAATAAGGTTCGCGTTTCTTGATTGAATTGAATCACTGCAAGCGTATGAAGTCTGATTTTGAATTTGGTTGACTTGCCTGGAAAGGTTCGCACCACTTTGGAGGGAATCGCTTCTTGAATTTGTTTCTCGATTGGAATGAACAACCGCATGCTAACAAAAATGGCTTTTCAATTTATTGCCAGTTACTTGTGCAGTAACGTGTGCAGCAAGAAAAAAAAATGCAGCGTGTGAAATGATTTCTTGAATTAGCGCTGATCTTGACTGCGCTGAACCGTTTTATGAGAATGTAGTTTATATTTTACTATTGGACGCTACAGAACAGCATAGTTACTGGAAACATCATAACGAAGAGGGTTGGTTTCTTGAATTTGTATAACATTGTAGGATCTTTGTGTTGAAATAAAGATAAATCTTAATTTTACTGCCCGTTTGATGAGAGACTTGGATTCCAATTACCACCTTCAGAGGAGTATTTTCTTCATTTTTTGGACTGATTTTTAGTTTTCAAATGTTATTTTCGGAGTTATTTCATGGATTAAATTTTGCAAATCATTGATTTATTTCTTGATTGTGCTGATAAAAATTAATATGACTTCCATTGATTGGGCAATTGTTGAAACGGATGGGGGCAATCCCTTCCATTGTTGGACTTGCAGTATGTTGTCAAAGCTAGCATATTAATTAATGCACATATAATGACTTCTTTGTACTTCTTCATTGTTTGAAGAATATGTGTATAACCTAAAAGAGAAGTTATGAACCCAGTTAATGTATCACCACTGCCAAGAGCATTTGAACAGGACACCATATTTTTGAATAAGTAGAAAATTTTGTTTTAGTGGCTTGAGGTCAGGGGCGGATCTAGAGGGGGGCCATGGGGGCCATGGCCCCTCCCAAAGCCTTGTGATTGTAGGAATTTTTTTAAGAAAAAAAATATGAGAAGATAACAAAATTTAACACGTGTGTTTTGCTGAAAAAGAAGTATAGGCCTTAATTGAGAGATAAATTAGATCCCTATCCTCAAAACAAAACTTTTATTTCCAAAATTTTTCTCCATCTTGTAGGTACATCATTTCTTCATTCCAACTACAGACACTTGGACGATCTCTAAATGGTGCGGTCCTCAGAGTATACCTATTGTTCACGAGACGAAAGAAAGCCTAAATTTTCGCTTTTATGGCTTGAATTTCGAAACTAGGGAGAGAACCCCCTTTTCCCATGCCCTTTCACAAATGCCTTATGTAGCAAAAAATTGCATTTTAAGTCTTATTTGGAAAAAATGTCAACAGGAACTAGCTTATCCAGCCCTTATCACTTAACTTGCTTAAAAGCAACTTAAATGAAATTTTTTAGGACTTCAATTGCAAACGATTTTTGATAAGACCCCCCTCTCTCTTTAGTTTATATCGTGATGATAGCTTTAAAAGGAGGTTTTTGGAGGTGCTCACGAATCTTCCATTCCTTTCTAAAGTATGTATAAATATAGTTAAAAATCGAATTTTTAGAGCCTCAAAGGCAAAATATTTCTAGGAAGGAGGGATTCTAAGCACCTTCACTTTTCCTTTAATGTAAGCAAACATTACCTAAAGGTGTATTTTTAGGCTGGACAGCTGAAGAGCTAGTGAAAAAAGCACCCCTCCTCTTCTAACTTCTCAATGTATAATGACAGAATATTTTGGTTTCTAAGCTTTATTTTGAAAAAGTATTTTGAGGCCAGCGCCCGAAACCTGACCTTTCTCCGTACATCATCAAAACTAGACAAAATGCTCTTTTAGTTCTCTAATTTTCAAAAATTACTCGAAAATTTAAATTTTTGAAACATTTTCGAGAGAGATTCCTAAATTCACCCCCTCACCTAAGGTCTCGGTATCCCGAAAATTGAGTTTTTAAAACTTCATTTTAATAAAATTTCTGGGGAGTTCGGAGTTTGTTCAAAAATTTCGGATGGCCCCTCCCAAAACAATCGGCTGAATCCGCCACTGCTTGAGGTCAACAACAATTTTTCCTAAAGTAAAAAAAAAAAAAAAAGAATAGCAAGAAAGAGAGAGAAAATGAAGCACGTGGCTTAGGGTGGTTCAAAAATACATGTAAGTTTCTCCTAGATAACAGGACACCCCTCAATATTTTAAGACTTGTGGATAGTAATATATTGGAGATTTGCTTCCTATTTCAACTGAAAGGGGGTGCTCAACTCCCTCCCCCAAACGTCATACGTACGGGGAGGGGGGATTACAAAGCACATTGAACTAAAAACACAATGCTACATATTATAATATACACGAGTAATATGCATATACATTGCAATAAAATAATTATTTACAAAAAAAAAAAAAAATAGCTGGAGAAATTAAATGTTTCTAAATTTGTGTCATTTTCTATGCGACGGCTAATGTTAAAGTGACGGGTCGTTGAGCATCCTCTTAAAAGTTTAGTAAGATGCTAAAACTTTTACAACGCAATACCGTTAGTAAGTCTAAAAAAGTAGGGGGTGTCCTGGACTCTAGCTGAAAAAAAGTTTTTTGAACCACCCTAATGTGGCTGTGCATTACCGAAACACCATGTAACAGTGGCGCCCGGCCCACGGCCCACGGTCGCATATGATCCGCGAAGCTGATCTACGTGGCTCGTTATGTTCAATGTTACGAATAGAAAACTAAATTCTGGAATCAATCACCTGCATTCACATTATGACTGACCGCTGAAAACCAAATATAGTCGGAAAATATTTTTTAAGTTCATACGTGCTTTGGCGCGCGAGATTCATTTTAATATAGGATGCTGCTCTCGGGTAGAAATAGGTTGGGCACCTCTACCATAGAGTGTTTAAAATTCGAATTACATATGAGGCAGTGAGAAGCAAAGTGATGTAAGTGGACATTTTCAAGTTTTGAGAAAAACGACTATAAAGATAACGTCTTAGGTAGGCTTTCATTGATTTTTTTTTTCTAAATCATGCTGTCCAGCTGCACTTACCAGGGCTACTAATATTATCTCTTGCCCCAAAACAGGAGGGGTTCACCTACCATTTGTACTGATTATCTCCAAATTTTTAATTTTGCTACTTACATCCCTTTGCTTTTCACTGCCTCATATGGTGATGTCCTTATAAAATCTTTATATGTGAAGCTTTTATGTGGGCATCCCGTGGTGTCAGAAATCTACGCCTATGATTGTCAATGAGATATAACGAAGAAGGAAAGAGTTTATTGTTAAAAAATGCTGATTATGCTTTGTTTTATTAATGTAACTAATCTAATGAAGAAAATAATTTAAACACCTAAATGATATTATATTGCTTAGATATGTATGTCTTTTGAAAGGACTATTATGCGGATGCTACGAAGGACTGAGATAATTGGACAGTTTGTGATTGCCTAGATTAATGAAATTGAAGGATTAGGAATATGCTTCGATTTTTCTTGCCGTTGAATCGTTTCTACGCGAATTACCTAACCAAACCATTACGTGCCCAGGAATTGATCTAGCCCTGTCTCATCGTTATTTGTTCCGAATATTGTCAAAACCTCTTGTCACTTTCTCTACACAGCGTGAAAGTAGACCTAATCTCCCGAGGAGAAAAAATCGCTAAGAGTCAAAAAGAAAGCAGTAGTCTTAGCTGTAAAATAAGAAATAACAACGTCAAAAGGTATGCTTTTTGACGTTGTTGTTTCTTTTTTACTTTTTAGCACGAAGGTATTTTCTTTAGCTTAATCTTAGCTGGTTTAAATTTAACTATTTCAAGAACAGCACTTCAGGACCAAGAATATCTTTCATATTGCTTTGACATTTTGGGGGATCACTGAGTCTATGACCATTTCGAAGGGACTTGGTCCATTTTGAGGCTGAACGTGCTACTCTGGTTTTCCCTTATCAAGGGAGAGAAATATCCAGGAAACACAATCCATCGGAGGATGGATATTGTCCAGAGCCCAGTGGTCCTCTCACCCATCCGCCACGACCGGATTCTGACGGTGTTATCGAGCGCCCGGACGTTGCCCGGGAAATGTTGTCCAAGCCTCTGCTAGTTTCGGGGGGGCTAATTGCTCGACCCGTCTTTATCGCTGATGTCCGAATGCTGCAGTTCGATACCCATGGATTCGAATGAAGCAAATAGAGAGAAGAATAATAGATTTGTTCGAAATCTGCGCTGAGGGAGGAAAGATAATCCTTCCAATGCAGGGAATTCCAGGGAGTCCTTTTGACCTGCTAATGCAAATGGGGCGGATATGAGGCGTGGCTTTGACTGAGATGGACTAGTGTGGTGGTATGTGTTCGAAATGCTGATATTTACCAGGGTAATCGTCAAATAGTTATGCACTGACGGAAGGTGTATGTAATGGTTCTGAGTGAAAAATTTCGTGTTTGAGTTGCTCTCGTAAATTTTGGAGCAAATCAGTGTAGCATGCGCTCGTAATCAGCAACAGAAGTCTGAAAGTTTAAATATTGAACACCTGCGAACGTAATAACCAATAAACATTAAAATTTTGGCAAATACTCGTAGATATATAAATGCCATTTGACAAACACGCTTTCTGCACAAGTTACATTATTTTTATTGGTTTCTTACTTAATTATGCATGTATATATATATATATATATATATATATATATATATATATATATATATATATATATATATATATATATATATATATATATATATATATATATATATATATATATATATATATATATAATAACGTTTACTGACAAAATAAGCCAAAGAAAATGCAATTTTTTAACCAAGAAACGTATGTTTTAAAGGATCAATGTATTACTGCAATCATAATTTAAATCAGTGAAGCTTTCTGTTTTTGATTCTTCATTGCGTTAATCGAAGGTAATGTTTCTCGAAATGTTAAATAAAATTATGTTATCAGCTATTCTCTGCTAAACTATAGATTTTGTTTGAAGTTTAGTGCTCTCTCATCAGAAATTGATCTCATCAATATTAACTTTTGAGGAAAATTAGGACTCTAAGGGCAATCTGCAAAGAGTTTACAAACAAGCGCCCGATGACTCTAAGCACATTCTAAGGAAACTACTGCATGCAAGTCTGTAATTACTCTACAGACAGCTCGCATAAACCATATATATTTTAGGACTGAGTACTGAGTACACAATTCTGCGCAGTCTGTTTAGACCTCTGAATCACATCTTCGGAATTTATATGTTTGAGAAACGTTTATAAATTAATTGTTTATCAAAATAATAAATAAACATATCCTTGGAGAGTAGAAGCAACCAGGATGAGTTTCTTCGTTTCCTTTTAAAGTGGCATGCTTATTTAACGTTATCCATGTAACTTAACTTCATTTCTATATGTACAGGGGATTTATTTTTATTTTTTAAAAACATTTTATTATTATTATCGTTTTGATAGAAATAAAAACATTTCACAACATTAAGAAAATTTCTGTTACAAGTCATGTACTCCTGCAGAACAGAATTATTTTTTGGCAAATTTAACTTTTTTGCATACGCTACTACATAATTTATCATTGTATAATTTTAGAGGATACATGCGAGTTTCTCTTCGAATTTTTCTGGTATACTCTAACAGACTAGCCAGTAAATCTTAAAAGAAATGACTCCCATCAAAAAAATAAAATAAATAAATAAAATAAAATAAAAAATAGAAAGAAAGAAAAACTTTAAAAATAAGAGAGAAACTTACATCTTCTATCTATATATATATATATAAAAATGAATGTTTGTCTGTATGTCATCCATGAACTCAAAAACTACCCGGCAGATTTGGCTGAAACTTTCACCGTTTGTTATTTTTGGTACTGGGAATGTTTATAGACCAGTTCGAAAACAATCCGATCGATAGTTCCTTTTTAATTCCAATTTAAGTCACAATCCATTGGATAAATACGAATAAAATTATCGGTTGCAGAAATTAATTCGCGTGAAAGATCTCATTGATAAGAAGTTAGCTGTTGCCATTTTTCTTGAGTTTGAACAAATAAATTCTTTCTTTATTGTTTTATGGCTTTTCAGGCTTTTCATGTAACGGGGGGGGGGGATTTAAAACTTTTTCTATTTGATATTTTTAGCGATTGATTGATCTTGCAAACTGCATGAGTACAAAATTTAAGTATAGTCACGGCTTCACTTGATACCTGGACCGATTATTATGAAAATTGCTATATATATATATGTATTTTTCCACGGAAAAGGTGCATAATATGCTCATTGAAGCCTCTCGCCACCAGGTGGCACTGCAGAGTAGCAACTTCTGCCCCGTTCAACCGATTGTCATGAAAATCAGTATAATGATGTATTTTTTTTTTTGTTGGCGTAGCAACGCGCGTCGGGTACAGCTAGTTGCGAAATATATTTCAAAATTGTTGGTAAATATCATAAAATTAGAAGTTAGGAACAATACTGAAAAGACTGAAAACAAAATTTTAAACAAATTCTCAGTAAATATACTTAACATGAGGGAAATACGATCAAGCAGCAACGAGCATACAAAAACATAGCAATAACAACAAACACAACGGTTTCTAATACAATACATTATTCACAGGAAGAAATTGTTACCCAGATTTGCTTTTACAAATTGCAGCGTTTTTGCTTCGAAGAACGAAGTAAACTGATGATGAAGTTAGATTACCAGATCTTTTTTTTTTTTTTAGATTACGCTGCTGATGCTTCAGACCGACGACGAAGTTTGTTCAAAAAGAAATGTTTTAACTGTTAAAAAGACATATTTGAGATAATTAAAAGCCCAAAACGATCAAGAGAGAAAATGGCTAATTTTAAAAATCGATGTTGGCGTACAGGAAAATAGGCTCATTTAGTTTTGAGCTTTTTTTTTTTCTTTTAAAACATTTTTTTTATAAATCCATTGAGCAATGCTCGCTTTTGTCAAAAGTTTCCAAAGGGCAATTGGGGCTGTCTTAAGAAAAGGTGGGGGATGCCGCGAAGAGTCCACGATACCAAATCTTTGTTGTTAATTAAATAAAAAGTGCAATTGTTACTTACCAAAGTCTCATCTTGTTTCATATTATATTTTACTTTAATAATAACAATAACAATAATAAAAATAAACAAATAAATAAAAACCACACACAAAAAATGCCTTTCTCTGGATTAAGAACATTAAAAATTCTTTATTTCATTGCACACATTTTAATTGGTAACCCTACATAATTTTTTGATCTTTTCTGCAAAATCAAGCAAATTTTTATGCACTATGTTTCACTATCTATACTCACGTATATACAGTTCAATTTATATGCAATTAAATAAATAAATATATGCATACATGTCAATAGATAAATTTAGATATATAATTCAGATGAATAATTATTGTGCCCTGAGAAAATTTTACCGTTCAAGGAGTGCCACGGCTTGGAAAAGTTTTGGGACCCCTGAGCTATTGAGTTTTAACGACGCTATGTTATAACTCCACTGAGGAATTGAAAACTCATTGGGAGATTGCTTATGCAGTTTCTTGGTACTCATTGAGTATTTTTTAAGTACAAAATCCACATAGAAGACGTTATCAGACATTATTTAAAAAGCCCAAGGGTTGGAAGGTGTGAATTCAATTTCTTCCTGTTCTCCCAAATAATTTGTTTCTCACATACGCATACACTGAAATGTATGTCATGTATGACTGCAACCTGTACCTCCCCCCCCCCCGAAATTTGGACCTGCCCTTTCAGACTGTACCCAATTTATCCTGATGCAGTAATAACGCTGTCTTGTGTATGTTGACCTCATGGCGACGGCTCCAACAGACTGCATATTACTGTTTAATGATTTCGCTTTTCATCTCTGATTAAAAGATATTGTCTAATATTGCACGAAGTTGGAAACCAATGAACTCCTATTGTGCAATAACGTCAGAGACAATTTCCACTGCTCGAGTCCACCATTTACGTCCCTTAATTCAAGCATAATCTGGGCCTCTCTTCATCGAGGGGGTTATACGGCTTCAATCGATGACTGACTGTCCTCCCTATGCACACAGGCACTACTTCATCTCCCATAGCGCAGTAGATTTCAAAATTATCTTATTAAAATTTCCTTTTGTGACCCATCGATTGCCACTCCGTATGGCCTCGGAATAAATTTACGGACTGCACTATCCTTTCTGGAATGGGCCTCGGCGGCGATTTCGCAGGCTATATACGGCCCCAGCGCCGCAGAGGGAAATTAAGGCTAATGTACGGCCCGCATGCGTGTGTGCATCAACTGCTGCTTGATATGTGAGGTCGCCGGCGAGCACTAATGGCTGTGCTTTTCGCCTTTACCTTTGGTGCTCTTGGACGACGTATATCTTGGAGGAGTGCAGACATATACTGCGAAGTCGGGGTTAATATTGGGAAATGTATCTGTCTAATGCTCGAGCTCTCTCCCTCTCTTCCAAGAAACGAAGATTACTCGGGATAGGCTTTAAACAACTTTCCGCAAACGGCGCCGATATTAATGGTAGTT
The DNA here is from genome assembly GCF_026930045.1 of Uloborus diversus. Lineage (NCBI taxonomy): Eukaryota > Metazoa > Arthropoda > Arachnida > Araneae > Uloboridae > Uloborus > Uloborus diversus. Next base: position 160,547,772 of record NC_072734.1, on the reverse strand, counting down.
GGAGTTTAAATTTTAGTCAGCAAAAAGACGTGCAGAGACGGGACTCTTTGAACTCGACTTTGTAAGGTTGTGTAACTGTAACGATTGCTGCGAATCCTGCAGTGGAACGAACTGTTTTCACCTTCGGACAGAAGCAGGGCTTTGGAGTTGAATAGTCAGAGTCGGAGAGATTTTGGGTTAAAGGAATCGGAATCGGGAGTCATAGGTTTAAAAGTCCAAGAGTCGGGGTCGAAATCGGTCATTTCCCCTCAAAGTCCGCAAGTCTTCCAGCGCTTTCGGAATCGGACTGAATTTGAGGTTAAGGAGTCGGAGTCAAAGGTTCTAAAATCACCGGAGTCTGTCATTTTCGCTCCGGTTCCGCAGCCATGCACAGAAAGTACCGTTTACATGTCAAAAAATCTGAATTATATTTTTTAGCAAGAAGCTTATATGAAAAGGTACCCCCAGTAGTAAGGTTTTCTAATCTACCTTGTCTATCTGCCTCCGCGTTTGCGCATTGAACAGATTAGAACTAGGAAAGCTTCCTAGTCAGTCAAAGTATAAGAACAACAATTCCTTTACCTCCTCGCTTCTGGAAGCAACAGTTGGTGGTGACGAGGCTCGTACTCTAGAGGTCTTCTGGTTCGAACCAGAAGGCCAGCATTCGAGTCGGATATGAGTAAGTACATTGAGCCGACTACGTTGAAAGTTTGACTGACCAAGAAGTTTCTTTTTCTTTTTTTTTAAACTCTCCTCTGTTTTAATAAATTACGAAATAATACTTTTACCCAACAATTTTCACTTTGGTGCAGTTGGTGAGAAATCAATTTAAAGCAACTAATTTTGAAGCTCATTAACCCAGCATCAGTTTGGAAAACTTATATTTGAAAAAGCGGTAAAGGGTAAAATATGCTTCCTCTAAAGTTTCTACTTCTGTTATTGCCTCGAAATAACACATCTTTTCGCAAGTGTCTAGAAAATATCATTATTTGCTTTTGCTCATCTAAATCAATTAAAAATTTTCCATAAGAAAAGTTTCCTTAGCACCAAAATTGCGCTCATTTATTGAGTGGATTGTTATCTGTACCAGGTACTTACAGAACAAATTTTGTTAAACTTTTAACTTGAAATGGTAAACGTATCTTCACTAAAAAAATCCGGAAACGTTTTTGAATATATGAGGCAGCTGCGGTTAATGTAATTTTCAAAAATGTTTCCGAGCATTTCGGGAAATATAAAAAGCTTTCTGAATAGATAAGAAGAAGGTCAAATTCTGGGTAAAAAGATTATTTCATAGTTTATCAAAAAAAAAAAAAAATGTAAAAAAAAAAAGAAGGATCACATGCAATTGTAAAAAAGCCTTAACTTAGTAAAATAACATTCTAGTTCACAAATAAATGCCCTATTCATTTTAAACATGCATCAATATGTCATACATTTGAAATAGAAGCTTGAAAATTGCGTAAAAAAATATATGACAAATGTTCTAAAAGGCATACATAGACAGTTACAAATGTAGTACTGCATCCGTAGAAAAAAAAAGGAAATAAACATTAAGAAAAAAAAACTTTTATGCTTTAATTCCATTCTCAAATGTTTAAAAATATATCGCAACAGGCAGTGGCGTGCACAGAAATTTTGGGGCCCGTCACAAATGACTTTTCTGGGCCCGCCTCCATATTGTCTATACCTATATTTCATGACTAGTTTTAAAAATATTGGGCATCCTTCAGGCTCGGACTCGGGCCAACAGGTGTCCCTTCTCTCCCCTTTGCACGCCCCTGGCAACATGCATTATGTAGCCTTCACTATTGCAAGAATGCTTATTTTTATGAAATTCGAGATTTTAAAAAGGTATTGCAGCTTCAATTTTACTTGTGTCGCGTTTGATTACCAAGGTGAAAGGAAGAGAGACCTTTCACTAATGCAGCATTAGGTCTCAAATGTAGAACATAACGTAACAGGTAGGTGTCGAATGGTGCAGCTTACGCAAAGTAACACGAGAGATTCAAAGATTTTCCATATAAACGTTGCTCATTTTTCGCAGTCGCGGTGTGAATGTTTCACAATAAATCTTTTTGAAATGCTCATTATGGCTCAAGCTCATGCAACTTAACATAAAACAGAATTTAAAACTGAAGCCTCAAGTATCTACGCAATACACTCTCATTCACTGGCAAAACTGTCACTGAAAAAAATGCGACGATTGCCATGTTAATACAGTGAAACCTGCGTAAGTTGACCACTTACGGTGCACTACTTTAATGGTCAACTTATAGAGGTTGATTTGTATGATATAGGACTCATTATGTACCTAAAACGGCGGTCAACTTAGAAAGGTGGTCAACTAACAAGGGTGGTCAACTTTACAGGTTTTTACTGTAGTAGGATTGAATTAGAGACAGGGGAGTGCAGAGAAACTTTGGGGCCCTTCACAAAAGACTTTAACGGGCCCCCTCCATATCATTGTTTTCTCTACGCCCCTACATATTATTTTAAAAATCTCGGGTCAGGGCCAACAGGGTGACCTTTCTCACCCCCCCCCCCCCCCGTACTAGCTCCTGATTAGAAATGACGAATATTGTTCTTTTTAATGAACCGTTCATCAGAGGATCGTTTATGTATTTGACCCGTTCAACTGGATTCATTCATTTGAACTAGATTCGAATTTGAACGACTTCGTTCATTAAAAAAAGTTGCAGATGATATCTTTACGAGACTTACTCACGTGCACTGAAAATGCTCCATTGGTTTCGTTATATTCTTTTAAATAAAAGCGACTAAAACTACTTTAATCAAGAAATATTTTATCTATGTTTAGACGTATAAAGCAATTAAAGTTCATTTTGTAAGATATTTCTCGGTAACAGAGAGGTAAAACATGTTATTCCAATAGTTACAGGTTCGATTTCTGCATGATACAAAACTAAAAAGTTGGATTTTATTTAATAAAAAATAACTAAATTCCTATGACGTCAAAAAAATTGCAAAATTGATTTTTAAAAAAATTAAAAAAAAAAGTCCAATACCATCATATAAAACATTTTTAAGCGAAAAATAAAGCAAAAAATAACTTGGAGTGTGCAAAATAAAGGATATAAAAATAATAATAAATTAAGAAATTAAATGAGAAAGAATTACATAACTAATAAAAGTCATCGAAAGAATTACATAACTAATAAAGGTCATCGTCATCAAACAAACAACGAACGGTTCAATTTTTAGGAAATGATGCTGTACCGTTCATTTTAAGGAGTCTGTCTTTCAGATCCTCTCGTTCGTAAACGACACAAAGAGCCAAAATCTTGTATTTTTTTGAAACAATAAGTTGCTAATTTGTGTTTTTAACGTTGCTTTCTGATTTGTTGCTCAAAGGTATTTATTCCTTTCTGACCGCAATTTTCTTTGCATGTGGAAGTAGGCTTAAGGAGGAAGTTCAAGTCTCTACCTAGCATCATTTACTAAGATTTTAAGCGACAGCTCAACAAAAATGAAATAAATCTCGACAGTTAAATTGTGCGTGATCAAGTACTGGTTAAGCTTATAAATAAAATTTAAAAAAATCTGGTTTGAACTCCCACATTACAGCATTTTATTTCTGTAAAATAATGGATGTATTTTAAAAATTCTAAACGATAAGTGCGTGTACGAGTGTTAGAAGCAATACTTCTGGAATGAATAGCTTTTTAGAAAATTTCTTACACATATAAAGAGTACATGGTAAACGTTTAGAATTGTACTTTCAATTGTAAAGAAAAGAGATGTTTTGATCAGGGTCTGTGATCTAAAATTGCATTAAAACTCTATGGGCGGTGCATTAAGGGAAAAAAAACAATATAGTGCGTTAGAGTAAGAAAGAAGACTCTTCAAATAATTACTCCCTTAGTTTGTAGCGAAAAAAAGCAAAAAATGTATTTTACAAAGGTTCCTTTTTCAAGTATCGACAATTTTAACATTTTAACTATCGCCAAAAGTACCAAATTGAAACCAGATTTGAGAAACCAGTTTTTTCGCCGCCCATTTTTCTGTTAAAATAAAATATTAACTGACGTTACACAATCAATGCTGCAGGTGATAAGTATTAGTTGGTTCCTAGATCTTCATATAGGTCATTACTAGATTTTTAGCTGCTTTTCTCATCATGTAGATTTCTGTGCAACAAAATCTGCTTGTTTCGAAATATCAATCTTAGTTTATCCTGATGCAGGAAAATCGCTACAACTGATTTTGCACAGCTATAACCCTAGCCTAACACACCAAAATTATAAATGCATCAAATAACCAACTTAATTTCCCTCTTATTTAATAAATTTGACTTGCTGAAACGGTGCCTGACTATTGATTCAATCTTTCCTTGCCAACTATTTAATTGAAACATTAAATAGATCACTGTAACTTGCTCAGAGGGCCTACATCGAAGAGATACATTTCATCTCTACTCAGAAAAAAAAAATTGCCATCTGAGCACAGGCGGACTTCTCTTTCCATCACCGTTTGTTATCCAGGCAGCTTTGTCGATAGCTCTGGCGTGAAAAGATTGATTTGGCGCTGGAGTTTGGCGATCGATGTGGCGCACTGCAATTTCCTCACAGACCTCCAAAGCCGTCAATTGAATAAATGCATCTCGGTGCTCGCTCGAGCAATCTCCTTGTTTTATATCTCTGTGTTCCCTTGCGTATTCGCTCCTCCTACGGATTTTTATTAAAATCTGTTTGCCTGGCCTTCTCGATCGATATCAGACTGATTGACGCGAGTGGCGAAATTAGTGGGGTAGAGGGGTGGGGGGTCTTCATCTCTCCGTCCTTCTCCTTCGTTATTTTCCCAGGCTCCCCCCACTTCTTCCCACGTAAATTTCCTAAGAACAGATCACGTTTCCAGTCTGGATGATCGTCACTTAATTTGCGAAAAGGCAGAGCTGAGATTTGCACATTTTTCTCTTTACGTTCGCGACATTTTAGTTTTCAAACCCGAAATGTGTCCTTCCGACAACTGGTTTGACATCTTGATGGCGTAAATAGTTTTCTAACGGACAACAGCAAGCAAATTTTTACGCTAATTTTTAGTTATGCGTGCAGAAAAAGAAATTCATAAATTAAATTAATTGCTGAATTACAAACAAATGAGCAATAAAACATTTGTTAAAAAATGTGATTTTTTTTTTCAAAAACTTTTCGTTCATGTAAGCAATTATAAACCATTTTTTTCATTTTATTATACATTTGTTAACATATTTGATCGAGAGAAAAAAAACACTTCTATTTGAGTTAAATTCTCTGTTCTCAATACTTCTGTTACAGAAAAAGAAATTAACTTTGAAGTTTTTCCAACTATAATTCAGTGTCGGAATTTTCTCTCAAATATTCATGAGGAAAATAAATATGCAATTTCTGATTGCAAATATTTATAGTTCGAACTTAACTCTGTACCATAATGTAGAAGAATTAAGTAGGAATTATTCAGAAGTTCTTGTAGAGCTAGAAGTACGAGACTAGATTGTAGATGATTTATAACAGCTGTTTTTTGTTTATTAATACAAATTGCCTTTTTCGGTGTATAAATTTGACCCTTAGAGCATGAATTAAAATGGAGGGAGCAAGCCCAATCATTGGCTTCGCAAAAGCTGACCCACAGACCCCAAGTCACGCGACTCAACAACGACAAATGGTTGGCACGTTCTTGCGTAAAACAAGCAAAAGAAACCCGATTTCTTCCAATGTTTTGCTTTAAACTCTATCACGTGACCTGGGGTCTTGGTTTCACGAGTGAAAGTCTTCACTCCCTCCATTTTATCTCTTCTCAATGATTTGACTTGATGCATATTCCTAAAGGGACTACCTTAAGAAAAAATAATGAAAACGAATGTAGCAAGATAATTTTCGGGGTTCCATTGTATTATAATATTTTTAACATAGCATAATCGTCTGTTACCATAATTTTTTAAAGCATCATTCTGTAGCATGAGAAGCAGTTGCGGTGCATGATCGAAAATTTATTTATTTATTCATTATTATTTTTTTTTTAAATAATTTCTTTGTAATTAAATTGCTTTTTTATTAAACTGTGAACTACTCTTCTAGAAGTAAAAATGGTACATCGATATTTTTTTCTTCACATTTTAAAAGTGATTTCAATACATGTACCATTCTTCGGACACTGTGCTTCAAAGGTGGCCCACTATCTACAATTTTGAAATTGTATTGTAAAAATAATTAAATTTTGCCGTGCAAAGAAAAAAAAAGAAATCACCCTTGACATGTGAGGCAGTGAGAAGCAAAGGGATGTAAGTGGACACTTTCAAGTTTTGAGTAAAACGCATTTAAAGATAAGGTCCTAGGTAGGTTTTCATTGAAAATTTTTTTTCCTAAATCATGCTGTGTAACAGGTTACTAGTACTACCTCTTGCCCCAAGACAGAGGAGAGGTTCATCTTCCGTTTGTACTGGTTATCTTCAGTTTTTTACTTTTGCAACTTACACCCCTTTGCTTCTCACTGCCTATTACAGATAGGTGTAAAATTCAACATTAAAAAATTCAGCCACATACACCTCACCAGAAAGATGACAAATTGTGAAAACTTAACTATGGTTACCTTTGGCTGTCTTTTGAATGTTCCATATTATTATTATTATTATTATTATTTTAACTATAAATCGTCGAACATTCTAAATGTTAAAAATCAAAATAATACAAAAATCTCTTTTTTTCCCCGACACCTTTCATTTCATCCTTAGAAATTCAGTTTCTAATACATTGGTCACTTACTATTATCGTGACTGTTCTGCTATATTTCACGCAAGGACGCTTTGAACTCGAATGATGATAATTTTGCCGAATAGAACTCCAAATTTCTCCGAATGATAATTTTGCCGAATAGAACAGATTTTGCAGAATGATGATAATTTTGCCGAATAGAACAGATTTTGCAGAATAATTTTGCCGAATAGAACCCCAAATTTCGCTGAATGATGATAATTTTGCTGAATAAAACTCCAAATTTCGCCGAATGATGATAATTTTGACGAATGGAACTACAAGTTTCTCCGAATGATGATAATTTTGCCGGAACTGATTTTGCAGAGTGATGATAATTTTGCTGAATAGAACTCCAAATTTCGTTGAATGATGATAATTTTGTCGAATGGAACTACAAGTTTTGCCGAATGATGGCCGAATTTTTGGGGAGGTTGCGTCCCTGATTTCATGCCTCTAAAAAATCTCGAGGAGTATCTTCCTGCCTTGAAAAAATTATCATCAATATTTCTGCATGTAGATATTTACGTTTCAAAAAGTGAGATATGCAAAGAAATACTCATTAATGTTACTTTATTTGTATCGGAGTATTTTGAAACTAGTGTGAAAACTTCTATAGCGTCAACTGTCAAAGTTCAAAAAGTTGTTCTGAGTTCAAATTTTCAATTTTCGTTTATGATCAGTAAAGACCTAGAGGGAATAAATTGGTGATCGTTTATGTCACTTTTGTCACAAGAATGTTTGAAATCATAGAACCTTATTATTATTATTATTAGAATTTTTTTTTTTGAGTTTTTGAGGATATTTTTTCACATTTCATGGTTGTTTTATTGGTTTTGGATGAGATTTTTTAAACGAATTCAGTTTTTTTGTACAGTATTATTTTATAGAATGATGCAAAAGTCAACATCTTTTTGAAAAAATGTCGTACTTTGCGTATATGCCATAAAAAATATTTAAAAAATAAATTAATTAAGCAAACGCGCAATAGAAAATATAAAAACGAGTTTTTGTGAATGCACCAGATGTCATAAGGTTTGATGTCGATGAAAACCCGTCAGTACGATGATTTTCAAACTAGTTTATTATCATTTTCTGCCACTTTTTCTGTTTGTTTGTAATTTCATTTTCTGAGTTTACCAAAGATTAATTTCAAGAGTTTCATGAATTGTCATAGTAATAACTAAAAGCCAAAGGTAGATTATATAATTAGTCAAAACTTATATCCGTATTTTCAGTCAGCTAAGTGCGTTAGCATACAAAGTCGCCTCCGGTTATAAAGCTCTTTGTTCTGAACCTTAAGGAAAATTCTAAATGAGTCATAACAATTATCAGAACTCCACAGCAATAACAACCTATTAAAAAGTTTTTATACAGCATCATAGAATTATCAGAGAATTTGTACATTTCATTCCAGTTGGACACCCCAGTATTCCCGAAACTCAAAAGACTACCTCCATGCACTTGCAAAATAAAAAGCGTCGAATAATATCACCACAGTGCTCTTGAATTAAAACGCTTAGAATGGAGAAAGAAGTCGGTCAGGTAATCTCGGAATTGAACGATTTGCTCTTGAAGGGGGGGGGGGGGGGGGGGACCTTTTGTGAATCTTGAACTTCGCTGACGTTACTCTTCCAAAGAGGATTTTTCTGTCTTGTGACACTGCAACCGCGACTTGCTCAGCAGTTATGAATTCGAAGTCTCTTTTAGGGAGCAAGATGGCGTAAAACATGTCGATGCTGATATAATTTCTCGGAGAGGAGGTTGTTCTCTTGGCCTAATTATCGCTTGCGCCGAGCTCAGATTTTTTAATTTCGGGTTAATCGCAAAGTGCCTCTTTTGAGGGTAAGAATTCATGATGATGTGACACTTTAATATTGTGCAGTCTTTGCTGATTACGTTCTGGAACATGGGTTGTAGCTGTTGCACTGCTTATAAACAGTGGGTTTTGGCAGAAAACTACATCCGGCATGATGTTTAATGTAAAGATGTACTTTTTTTTTCATGTGGGATGTTCTTCATAAAACACAATAATTTTAGACGAAACAACAAATTTAGGCGAAAATCGCAGCAATATTTCTACTATACTGATATTTTTCTTTTTTTGAAGATTTTCATTAAGAGCAGAAATAAAACTAGTGTATAATTCTTGCCATTTAAAATTTGTATAAAATAAGGAAGACAGAAAAATCCCCTCTCCCCCTTTTTTCATGAAATGCGCGATGGGTTCAATTTCCCCTATCATAAGTTGCGATTATGTGTCACTATGCGACAGGGGCGGCAAATAGGGGGGTCAAGAGGGGACGGTCGCACCCCCAAATTTTTTGCACAGAATGATAGAAAATGGGTGAATTCAATTTATGTAAGTCGGAAATCAATGTTCATTAAAAGAAATCTCGCTGGTTCTCAGTAACTATTTGATGAAACTCGACACATTCCCAGACTATAAAAAGTGTTTTTCGTTATTTGGATAATGACTTAGGAATTCTTGAAGTATTTTCTGGCCTTTTCAGAACATAGAAAACTAATAGAGAACCATGGTTAATTTTATTAATTAAAGAAGACATTTTCTCATATAGGCTGCATGGTTTTCACAAGAAAATTTCTTGATATTTTACATTCACTTTACGCTCATTTTTTAATGTATATTTATTTAATGAGTGTCCACCGCTTTCTTCCGCTAGAAACACGTTTCAGCTGCTCAATGCATTATATGCTTTCAAAAAAATTTCTTAAAAATGCATGTGATTATTGAATTTAAAAAAAAACATATCAACAAACACCTGTTATGCGTATAATTATGCAAGCTCGGAGTGACACAAAATGGTTAGAGAGTTAAAACCATAAAAATATTTCTCTATAACTTCAAAGCAGTGATTTAACGACGGAAAGAATTATTACAAAACGAGTCTTTCAATGATGAAAAAGCTCACGCCTTTTAGCATGTTTGACTTCGTTTGAAATTTTATTCAATTTTTTTGTACTGAGGAAAGTTTTTGAAAAATACTTTACTCTATTAAAACATCTTCAATCCGTTACCCTTAATTTTCGAACTATTCAAGCCACAGTTCAATCTACAACTGATCTGTGCACCACACTACCATAGTTCAATTTACAATTGAAACAGAAAATAGATTTTACATAGATGTGTTTCAATCAAGCGTGAAACTTAAAAAAAAAAAATGTATGAAGTAATAGATTTAGTTTCGAATGAAATTAACACAAGATTTAATGATAATTATTTTTCTGTATGGTTGGCTCTATATTGTCTGGATTGGATTTTTTGAAACGAAAAATAAAATGTTTCAGTTATGAGTAAAATTTTTAGCACGAGACATGAAAAATTACGAGCAATATAGCGACAGACTAGTTATCACATCCAGAGACTGCAGTTTCGTCCTTGTTATGGACTCATTAGTCTTGAATAATGAATAACAGAGCTGGAGGCAGATGACATCTCATTGAAGCTGAGAGCGCCGACGAGACTAGATTATTCACTGATGAAAAATTAAGCAACTCACAATTTTTGAAGTTGCCCTGGGTGATTTTGAAGAGCAAGATATAAAAGTGTTTTCATACATCACTTTGTTACTTCTATTATCTCAGCTATTAGAGAAAGATTTTTTATGTCTCAGAAGGTTAGAGAATTATTTTCGAAGCACAATGGGCAAAATATTCAAACGAAGTCATACATGCTAAAAGGGCATGACCTTTTCCACCATCTTTTATATTTAGCTGTACTGGCAAAACAGCACGACACTGTGCACTGATAGATTAGTAACACGATTCCCTGCTCTTCCGAATTCCAAAAATCATGCATTAAAACTTTTCCAAAAGGTATAAAAACTTTAGTATCGAGATGTTTTGTATAACTTATTAGAAAGTGAATCAAAATTTTAATTATTTCTAAACACTAATTTTTATTCATATTAAACCGATTTTATGACCACTTCCTGTTAGCTAATGTGTGCTTGGTACCGCACTGTGGTAGTACATATTTAAGAATCTCGACCCCCCAAATGAAATGCTGAAATGCCGCCCCTGCATGCGATAAATCTAGTTCATGAAATTTTCTAAAAACTTCCTGAATTTTATTTTGCAAGTGTATACAGTTCTTATTATTATTATTGTCGTTATTTTTAGTTATTGTTAATATTATTATGTGCTATTTTTGTTATTATTGTTATTGTAAAATGTATTTATTTATTTTTTAATTAAAATTTTTATCAAGTTATTTGCATCACGTTACTGGGATTTATTCCATGATCTTTAGAACTTTCCTCGTAAAAATGGAAGTTTTCCTTTTTTCCAATAAACCATTTGTATTTATCATTAGAATTTTTCCTTAGTAATCAGCATCCCCTTTCAATCGTTATCACTTTCCACTTCAGTCATTAAGTTTGATCCCATAGTCATACAGGGATTTCACTTCTTTTTTTTCTTCCTTTTTCATTCTTTTTCTCTTGGATAGTTTCAGACTCCTAGCTAACTAAGCATCATCAATTTAGCGTAAACCGACCAGTGAATGAATAGATCGTAATTAGTTTTAAAAAATAAGATTTCAAAGTTTTCCTTCGATGAATTGGCAACAATAACTTCCTCTAAATAATTTCAAAAAGGAAACTACCAGAAAATGTTGTATTTGTCCACTGATTGGGGTTGTTTATTTACCGTATTGGAACACTTTTTTTTTCATTAAAACTCCCTAAAAAAACCTGAAACAGAATCATAAAAGTTCTCTCAGCTTTTTATAAATAGTTACACGTATTAAAAAAGAAACATTTTCAATGTCATACATCGGATGCTACAGCTTTAAACGAAGCTAGGAATTTTTAAAAATTAAATGGTGCTTAGCCCTCCACTGCCCACCGTGACTATGAGGTCACATTAACTTCATCATTAAATTTCCTATAGGAGCATTATTCCTTTGTTGATCGGTGTGACTCTCTAACTAACTCTCATAAATTCGAAAATCTAATGGCTAAGAGAACATTCTAATAAATAAGCGAAATTTGTTTTAACTAAGAGGAAACTTCGGATGATTAGGAGAAAATTCTAATGAAGAAGAGAAACATTCTAATGACCGAGGATAAAAAAAAGTATTACAAATGGAAAAAATATATTAACTTACTGAAAATACATGTGATTGTTGTTGTGACTTGAGCGGCGCTATATAATATTTCAGTCACAAGCCTAGTTTGAAAATACAGAAATTGCAAAAAAAAAAAAAAAAAAAAAAAACCCGCCTTATATGTGTTAAATACTTTAACAATCTGCTGATATAAACTTTTTTTTTCAACAGAAAATAATAATTTGGTCAGTAGAGAGTAAAGTTAATTCACTGACTTCCACATATTGCTCCTTATTCCTTGTAGAAACACACCCTTTATGCACATTTATAAAAAAGCTAATTAAAAATCTTTGTTAAAATTAGTGCACAAAAGTGGAAAATGCATGCAATTCACAATACATAGAAATTGCTGCCAGCCGTAGTTCATAAATTGCAGTGAATTTCATATTTTAAACTGAGCAAACAAAAAATTTGCCGAAAAATTCCGATGCAAATTAGAACAGAAATCCTTTAAAGAAAGTTCAACTATTTGGGTGTTATTCTTTCACAAAACGCCATTACGTACGAAATCTTAGTAAAACATCTCTTTCCCTGAATAATTGATCTATTCTTTTCCTCAAATTCGATCGTTTTCATGGAGCAAATCTGTAATTTTGTGGTAAACAATGTGGCCGAAAGAAAAAGCTTCCGAAAGTTTTAATTACAATGCTAACTTTATTATGTTAAAGAATTAAAATGCTGAAAAAACTCTCAAGGGAAGTATAATCAATTTACATTTTTTTTCTTTCTTTTTAGCCTTTTATCTCCTTTTTCCTCTTCACATTTAATAGCCCTCATCGTTCAAACAAGTACTTAAAACATCTCTGCTCGGCTGGCTAATCAACTTTTTTTTTCTTCACTGGTGCCATCGCTTTTGACACTCATTCATCGCTTTTTGGATTCGCCAAAACTCTGCTGCACTTTTTTTTCTTTTAATATTTTTTGTATGTCTTTTTCTTGGAATTTATCTTTAGAAGTTTAGAAATCTCTTAGCTAGTTTTGGTGGGTATTTAAACGACTGATCTTGCAGTCAAACCTAATTAATCCATGCTAATTAACGGGAGAGATTGTCCGACACAGAAGCAATGGCTAAATTACGCAGCTTGGAAAAACGTTTGGGAAAAAACCTTTTAATGACTTTCTCATCCTGGGAATGTTAAGAAAGATGTTGAAATTGGGAAAAAATCATTCAAATGAAAGTCTTTACTGAAATATAATATTTATTTTCATTTTGAATAATTGCCGCAATGTTTCAAGAATAGTTTAAACATAACTGCTCAGTAATTATTATTTTTTCATTCGACCATTTTACAATTGTTCAGTTTTTATTTCAGCTTGTGTAAACTACAAGAAACAATAAAAAAAACTCATTTCTTCTGTTTCACAAATAAATGTTTGCATTTGGATATACAGTCGAATACACATTCATCGAACTAGGATAAATAAAATCAAATTTTCATATTCAGTGAAAATTTATCGTCTGTTTAAACTTCCTGTTTGGGCAACGTCTTAGGTGATGGAATGATTTTCGATCGAAAATCAGAACTCAGGTGTACACAGTGAAGTTGTGTTAACCAAAACATGTATTTTTTTTAAAATCTCATATTTAAATAGGTTGCAGTTGAATTCTGCTAATACGAAATGCCAAAATTTCTTGAATTTGTTCGTACTAGACGTTATTCGTATGAATTATTAAAAAGCAAAATAGTGAGAAAAGGAAATGCATATATCTATTTATTTCTTTAAGTTTTAACGTTTTTGGCATTTTTTACCCGGATTTCATAAAATTGTATTAAAGTGGTACTAACTCCACAGTTAAAGATATAGTTTTATCTCCAATATATTTGAAATCTCTGCTTTATTTTTGTACAAAAAGCATCATCATGTGCTTCCCGATTTCCTGTTGGACTCTCTACAGACACAGAAAGTGCTGAATAATTTTTGAAAATGGAAGTTGTTGCAGTCAAGCAGCAAAATTTTCAATGAAGAGGTCAGAATTTAGTTCTGTTTCAGCAGAAACTTTTATTTTAATACATACATTATGCATCTGCTTTTAACTTAATTAGATAGCATACCAAATTTTACTAAAAAAATGTTTTAGTCATGATTTCGTATTAAACCTGGTCCTGGTCCGATGAAGAGACTTCGACATCCTTTTAATAAATATATTTAAAAAAAGAAAGTGCAAGCGGTCCTTTAACCTTGCAAAAGCTTATATTGCAACAATTAAAGCAGAACTTTGGATAAAAAATTTTAAGTTGAAATTGTTACATATTTCTTTATTGTGTAGTTCGTAACATTAAATATAACATTTTAAAACAATGACAGGCTGTGCAATAACACTTTGTCAAAGAAAGTTTAATGGCTAGTCACTTAGATGATCACTTTTTTAGTTTATCAAGAGAAAAAAAAACAGATTATTTTCTTTCATAATTTTATGAATTCTGTGTCAAATTTCAAATTAGTACAAATGAGGCAGTGACGGATACAAGGGGGTCATGACCTCCCCCCCCCTTTTAAACAGTCGACAATAGTACCTGTCCACATTGTGTTCAAACGCTTTATGCATAAAATGCGAACGATTATAGCATCTTTACATTTCATAAACTATTTTTGAAGGTAATTATTGAAATACTTCTTCGTTTCATTGCTTTTGAAATTAATTTTCAACGTTTATCCCAATTAGATGCCTCATTCATGGTCAATTCGGTGCTTTTCACTGTCCGCCAAGTAATTTCAAAAATTTTTTGTACCAACAACTGCAAGTTCGTTCATGGGGGGGGGCAGTGGGGACATGGACCCGCCCCCCTAAAATGGTTTTCTGTGTTCGCCACTGGCAGTGAAAAGCAAAAGTATATAAGTGCCAAAATCAAAATTTTGGAGATAACCAGTACAAAAGGGTTGGTGAGCCTCTGCTCGGTTTTGGTGCAAGAGATAGTTAGCCCTGGTAAGTGCTGCTATACAGTATGATTTAGAAAAAACTTTCAATGAAAGCCTACCAAGGACCGGAACTTTAAAAGCGTTTTACTCAAAACTTGAAAATGTCCACTTACAACCCTTTGCTTCTCACTGCCTCAGATATCTACGTATTGAAATAATCGTTCAATCAACATTCTGGTTGCATTCTTGGCGTTCTGGTTGAATGATCTGAACAGCCGTGGCCAGTGCGAGTCACCTTAACGCAAACTTTTGAGTCTTGACTCTAAATATAAATTCATTCCATAATTTCCAAAGAAAACCACGTAATTGAGCAAGTAATATCGCAAAATGAGTGCCGGAAGTCCAGCGAGTGAACAAATATTCGGCGTTCTAAAATCAATTAAAATTATAATGAAAAGCCTTTGGAGAATATTGTAACGGAAATTATACACAGAAGTTAATCAATCATAACGGAAACTTAATCTTCTGAAAATATTGCGAAACTCCTTGGAACATTCTTCCAGATCTTAAGAAAGTCCAATTAATAAACTGTTCTTAATCTTGAGTAGTCGTCTATGCACATTTCCGTATGCAAACAACTTTGCCTATAATTACTTAGGGCCGTTGTATAGTAATTTTAAAATGTCAACGGTCATAATGAAGTCTTATGTTTATGTATTGGACAGCTAAAAATAACATTTAAATAATTGCTGAAAAATACTTCGTGGCATTGGCGAGCTCTATTGCAAGCATTTGCAACGAATTAAAAATAGTATGCGTTGATAAATGCTGTAAATGAAGTATAAATAGTCTGAACAGTTGACATCAGACTTTTTCTTTTCTTTTTATAACTAACTAAACTTCAGATTCCAGCTGTTTCTAAAATCATAAAATTAAATATCAGAACAGGGAATTTAGATTATTCAAATTTTTCTAATTTTTAACAAATGAGTTTTTTTTTTTTTCAAATGAGAATTAGTTATCCAAAGATATTGGGGAAAAGATACTCAGAGAGTCAGGTTTAAAAACAAATAGATCTACTGAAGAATGTACACGTGATTCAAACATTTCACACGCCTAATTTCATTTATATTTTTTATTTATTATTAATTGATCTGATCTATATTTTCTGATTCAGTTTTGTTTGTAACGGTCATTTAACGACACGTTAAACCTTCTTTCTTGCTTTCACTTTTCTTTTCTTTTTAATTTTTATGGGAAAATAGGATGAAAATTATACATAAACATAGGACTTCAGGGAACTAAAGATGTCGTCTTTAATTTTTTTTTTCCAAAAAAAGAAAAAAATACAAATCTACGAACTCTTTTTTTTTTTTTTTTTTGAAGTTATTGTATAAAACAGACCGATCAATATACATTTCCTTTGTCTAAACAGTTTATTTTAAATTGATTCAAGGATTTTAATATACATTTAATTATTATGTTTCACTTTGTTTTCGTATTAAATATCTTTAAGAAAATTAAGCCTATTCAGTTGATTTTTTTTTCAAAAATAATAATGCATTTTATTTTTGTTTATTGTTTTATTATTTGGTTTCCTGTTTATTTTATACTTAACTTGACACAAAAAATAAATAAATAAATAAATAAATAAATAAATAAATAAAATAAATAAATAAATAAAATATTATTTTCTTCTCTCAGAATAACATTTTTTTTTCATTTATTACTATTCAAGATACATTTTCATTAGATACATTTTTATTCAAGAGGAGAAAATTATGTTATAAGTTTTTGTTTGTTCGAAAAAATGCACGATAATAGCTGTTTACTTTAGTAGTTCATTTCAGTAAAAAAATATCGTATAACCGAAGAAGCGTGTATTTATT
This sequence comes from Uloborus diversus, assembly GCF_026930045.1. Taxonomy (NCBI): domain Eukaryota; kingdom Metazoa; phylum Arthropoda; class Arachnida; order Araneae; family Uloboridae; genus Uloborus; species Uloborus diversus. The sequence goes on along the minus strand of NC_072734.1, from coordinate 160,531,165 downwards.
TCTGACACCTTTTTGTTTAAATTTTCTGATTATAATCAAAATAAATTCGTTTTCTCGTTGCAGTTATGCAAAATTCAGCTTTAAAACAATGCTTTGGTTCGGCTTCTGTTTTTGTTTTCTTTCGTTCTATTTAGAAACAGCAGATTTTTTTGTCGCTCATACTGCAGGCTCATATGAGCGTCGAAAATTCCTCTGTGCTGAAGCTTACTTTGCTTACATAACTCAATTTTAGTTCCCTGAGGAAAGCATGTAGTGGAATCGCGATACACATCATGTAGTTGTAATTTGCGTGTGCACAAAAAATAAATAAAATAAATAACAATAATAAATTTAATATATTGTTCTAACCCTGAGGCGCCATGGAATTACTGCTAAAAACACAGTAAGGTAAAATTTCCAGCATTCAAACAAAATTTCAGAAAACTCGAATAAATTTACTCATATCTATTTTTGGAAATATGATGGTTTTTTAACTTCGTTTCTGCATAAGAAAAATTAAATAGAGAAAAATATCATGTTTGTAAAGAATGCGCTCTTTTTTTTTTGTTATAAATAGGAATATTTCTTTATTAATCTATGACTCATTTAAAATACATTTTATAGTGGAATTGTATACATATGATATTAGTATAACCATTGATTTCTGGGTTTCTAATAAAATGATTAGAGATCTTCTGATCCCCTAATATAATAATGGAATAAAGATTCAAAATAATTTTCTTTTTTTTTATTTTACTTTACTGTTATTATTATTATTACTATTATTATTTGTTCGGTGGTGAGAAGAGTAAGAAATTGATATGAAATGTGTGACTAAAACTTGATTTCACTAGTATATAACATTTTGTCTTGCCAGTATTCAATTTAACCATTGATTTCTTGGTTTACAATAAAATTATTATGAAGAATAATGAGAAAATATGAAATGTATAGCAAAAACCAACTTTAATATTGTATCGTATTTTATCAGTATTCAATTTAACCAATGATTTCTTGGTTTCCAATAAAATGATTTCGGAAATCCTCTGGTCCTATAATGAGAAAATTTTAAAAAATTATTTTATTCGTTTTTATATTTTATGTTTGGTAGTGAGAGGATTTGGAAATTAATATGAAATGTATAGCAAAAACTAACTCCAATGTTCCCTTATTTTCTAATAATGGTTTTTAATTCATTATCATTATTTATTTATTTTTTATGAATTAAATTACAAAATTGTTTTGTTGTGTTTGTCTTTAGAAAAAATGTTCCTTTAGCCATATTTCTGTGTCTCATCGTATTCTTAACAACACGGGCGGTTTCGTATCTGAATATTTTTATATGTTTCTCCTCTGTCAAACACAATAGTTTGCCTCTCGATTTATTATTAGTATTATGTACTTTTAAGCGGTGATGAAAATAGTAAGAGTATTCTAATTTTTATATTTTGTAATTTTCTATGACTCCAAAAAGCAAAATCTGACCCTGGTTGAAGGATAAAATGACAAAAATGGGTATGTTTCACTATTAAAAACAAAAAAGTAATTTGGATTCTGACTGAAAATACTGCACATTAATTTCTGAATCATTGTATGGAAAACTTAAAACAAGATGCTGTCTTTTTAACACATTATTTATATAAACTATATACCAGAAATGATTTCTCTATTGTTTAATTTTATTTTGTTTTAGCAATTCATGCATACATTTTTCCTATACTTGTATTTACTAAGAATTTAATTTCAGATTGAAAATAAATCGGCGAACAAAATTATTAATTTACTCATTTTTTACAATACTACGAATATGTTACGTTTCTAAAATAAAACTGAAATATAAATTTAGCTATCATGTTGGAATCTGTAGCAACTATTTAATTACGGAATGTGTTCATAAAAAATAATTCAGTTCAAATCTTAATACTCAAAATTAATCTCTTCTGATTTCAGCACACAGAATAAAAATCATTTTGTAAAATATGTGCCTCAGAGACAGAAGGACGTAAGTCACATTATGATAATTTTACAGCAGAGAGGAGAAACTTTTTTCTGGCGCATGCAAAGGATAGGACACATCATGCTCTTTTAACTCTGGTAAAATTGAAAATGTTTTTTTTTTAAAGAATGATGTTAACATCGCTCGACGTGGAATAGGCTTCTTCATACAATGCACTAGTAAACGGAAAATCGCAATTTTTGGACTTACGTCAGTCTGGTTCTGAGGTACAGAAATTTGAAATTGCATTTTAACCAAGGTATAGTTGAGATTTTTTTTTTTTTTTTGCTGATTGAACTGGGTTTGATTGATCAAGATTTTAAATAAGTTCTATCTATTCGTTTTGTTCATACTTTTCCATTTAATGTTTTATTTATTTTAAACACCCGGCCCAAAAAGACGACACTTATAAGTTTAACTGGTGAATGTGTAACCTTTTAGATCTTAAACAAATGAGATAATGTTTTTTTTTTACTTCTTTTTGCAAAAAAGGAAGCATTGTATTCGCGAAAGAATTTTCACTCATAAATCGACCTTTATTTCCATTTTACTCACCCTCAAATGAATGTAGAGGTTTTTTTTTCGACTCGACCACACGTAAATAAGTACCTAAGAACGTATAGACACGCGAAGTATCCATTTTGACGATTCCCGAGTTAATTACAACGAGTTTTCTCGTGACATCTGTATGTACGTATGTATGTCGCATAACTCAAGAACGGTATGTCCTAGAAAGTTGAAATTTGTTACGTAGACTCCTAGTGTGGTCTAGTTGTGCCCCTCCGCTTTTGGTTGCATTCGGGTGTTTCTAAAGGGGTCTTTTACCCCTTTTGACGGAAATCAATTTTAACTTCGATGTAAACTCAAGTGGTGTTATAATTTGGCAGAAACTTGGCGATATATCGCCAGTATTTTGGTCGAAAAGATTTGTCGCCAACTTGACGACAAATTTGACGATTTTTATTATTATTATTATTATTATTTTTATCTGATTTCAATTTTACTACTGTTGGTGATATTTAGAGAGTAAACTATTGAATCACATTAAAAATGCCAATAATGGGGAAAAGACATTAAATTGGAGCAAAAAGAAGTCATGTGATGCACATGCACACATCAGCTCAATTTTGAAAGGTGACTTGATCGAGAGTGTTAATAGCTTAGCTTTGATACATTTCAGTCAGGGTTTTATAAAATGTTTAGTATATTATTAGCTCCTGTTTCTAAACCAATGGTGCTTAAATAAACAATGGAAAATATAGACTAAAGACAAGGTTTAATACTTCATTTTGATTTAAGATAAAACAAAGGATGTAAAATCCTGTTTTAGGTAAAACTTCCGTGCCCCCCCCCCCCCCCCCTCTGTGTTATTAAGGGTCTTGTTAACTGAGGCTTTGGTCTTTTGAAAACTAGTGGTCCAATTGGACAGTTTACACTTTTGGTTAAAAGTTTGATTTTAGTCCAAGTACTGGTTTAATTTCTTAGTTTATTTTTCTTACTTTGTATTTTTATTAGTTTGCCTATCTTGTTGCGGGGATTTTATGTTATGAGAATGGTTCCAATATTGTTTTTTTTTTCTAGTTATGTTTTATACTTTTAAATATTTGTATTTCCTTTTTTTCTTTTTTCAATTCTTGTGGCAACTTTGGATGTCTCACTAAAACTTCGCATGATTTAACTCAAACAGATGTTTTCAGTTTTCACCTTTACTTAATGGGGGAGCATAAATGATGACTCGATTTCAAAAAATCACATTCGGGGGGAATAGGATTTTGTAGCATCCCCCTCCCCTCTTTCATTAAAAAAAATAATAATAAAAAAATACTTGTTCTGTACTAACTCATGAAAGAACAGTGAGCTAGGTTCCATTATTATGTTTCTGACTTGAAGTTTTACTGCTATGTATGAAATATATTTAAAGACGAGTATTTTACGTTCTATGATTATTTAATGTTTAGTAATGATTAATTTCCTGTCGAATTAAAATTAATTGACATTATTTAATATTATTTTGATCGAAAGACTTGACGTTGGTTCATAAAGGAACCAATGGCTCCTTTAAGGACCACTATGGGACTTATGTCCTCTAAGTTCTTCCTTTATTATATAAATTATTTATTTATGTAATTATTATAATTAAAAATATTAATTTCATAAATTATTAAATGCAAATAACTAATAAAAATTATTTAATTATTATATATTAATGTAATAATTATTTATATATTAATTTAATTATTAAATACTTTTTTTATGCTATTGAGACAGCCGGATCTTAATAGTAGTAACAGAAAGTTACATTTTAAAAATACAGTTTTTTTTTTTTTGAAAAAACTTCAATACTCTGTTTTAGTTAATGGACCTCAAAAGTTTAAAAGTGTTTAGAAAAATGACTTTATAATGTTGAAAATTGTCTGGTTGTTTATCATTTTTATTTCGTAATAAAATGGTTCCCCTCAATTAACTCATTTATTGCATTTTTACAAAAATGATCTATCGTTGCATAATATTTCTTTTCTAAGAAAAATTTTCAATTACTCTATGAATTAAATCGTTGTTTCCTGACCTGAGGGCAATAGATAATAATACTTGGGATTCAACTGGTAATGAAATTGCTTCCACTAGGAGGGGGAGAAAGAGAGATAGAACCCAAATATGTAACCACGAAGCCACCAAATATGTTAGCCAATGAGCGAAAAAACGCCACAAGCATTTCGGTAGATAATTATTACTAAACAGCAACTACGTGATAACACAAGCAATCCGTAGAATAAACATTACAGATTCAACTGAAAATGAGATGGTAAACAAAGAAAATTAGGCTACACGAGAAGCAATTTGTTGGTGAAAAACAGTAAACACTGTAACAATAAGTGTAAGGAATATAAGCAAAAGTTTTGTAACATATTTTTGTTGTTGGTTTCTGGTAAGAAGTAAAGCAAACAAGAGAAGGAGTAGTCAAGTTTTAAAGTTCTATGTATAGTTTTATTTATTTATTTATTCGTGTAGAAAACAGTTTTCTTACTAATCTGGTTTTCAGATATCCAATTAGACTGTCCCTTTTTTTTCTCCCCAAATCAGTATGTATGCCAAAAGCACAATAAAATTTAAACATGTTTTGTATATTAATAGTAATCAGTTCTAGTTAACTTTAGTATTTTCAGAACTCTGCATCTCTTAACTTTAACCGCCATCTTATGTAAATAGAGCATAGCCTTTTTGTTCTTAACTTTTTGTAGCTCTGAAGTTAAAATTGCATGTTAGCATTTTGTACAAAAACTGAAGCTTACATTTTTGATATAGAGTTTCATTTTAACCTATAGTTAAGTTTTTTAATTCCTATTTTTGGGATGTGGCATCGCACTAGAAATCCTCCTTGTAGTATGTTTGAAGTATTCTTTCCATCATCACAACTTTGGGACAGTTTATTGATGCACATCGATTTTGATTTTTCTGGATTTTTATGCCCCTGGGAAGGGATGTTTTAATTTTTCCAACTTTGAGAATTTTGCAGCGTTATGAAATACATTTTCTCGTAAGAAATATAAGAATCTTTGGTATTCTTGAATGACATTACCCACTACCCAAACCCATAACCATTTCCCACTTCATGGCACTTCTTTAGTTTAACTTAACACCATCCGTGGTAAACTTTTACAGTTTCAGACTTTGCAAATTCAGCTACGTGCCTGCCAAACCCGAAATAAACTTAGCCCCCGTAGAAATGCAATAAACTTTGTATATTAACGAAAACAATGCAAAATTATGACTTCATGGGAACTTCTGTACCGGGTTACAATTATGCGATTCACATGCATTACAATGAACAGGACATGGTGTCTCTGAAATGCAACTAACTGCGCAGAATTTAGGACGGTGGTGGGGAGAGAGATCTGAATGGAATGCCATTCTGGGAGTGCCTCCCTCCCCATTTCTCTCCACCTGGCGTGCTGCGCCCCGTTGCATTATAATTAAGCCCCGCTCGGCAGCATTATGCTAGCCGGAGGGGGGGGGGCAGCAAAGTTGCGTCAATTATGGACGCTATTAATAACAACTCGTGCATGGCATGATTGATGTGCGGGGAACCAGGGATTGACGTAGAGGAGGGTGGATGTGGCACTCTATGGTCTTCTAACCCACCCTTTCTGCAGGATTGTAATAGTTACGCATTGTATATAAAAGATTAGGAAAATAGATGCAACTTGCTGGATTCGAATTTTCGAGATTATCGCTTTTGCTAATGTAAACAAAATCCAGCAGCTGATTCTCAAATTGGGATTTTAGCAAATGTTCCATCACGTTTACTGTGATGGACTAGGTAGATATTTTGGAATAATATACTTGTTGTTGCAGAAGGAGTTATGGAAAACTAACTGATGGTCAGGTATCTCCGCATGTGCTTTTATAGCTCTAAATATTTCGTGGTACTGTAAAACCTGCAAAGCTGAACACCCTTGTAAGTTGAACGCTTTTGTCGGATACCGGAATAGTTCTTAACCAACTACATCAACCTCTATAAGTTGATCGCTAGGGCTAAACCAACCAATAAAGTGCTGCACCGTAAGTGATCAAATTACACAAATTTCACTGTACTTAATGTAAACTGTACTTCACTGTACTTAGTAAGGTGTAAGCAAAAAATTGTAAACGAAACAGCGACAGTGATTCAGACTAGTAGCAGCAATTTTTCATGTTCTAGTCGTAGATGATTTTGGAATTGCAAACTTTCAATCACCTTTTACTGTATTACTTTTGCGAATGTGTACATGTAACACGATGGATTGTTAGACAATTGAAATTGCTCAATGATTAAATTTTCTTGCTTTGTGACGCCACTTCGTCTAATCACTGATGATATTAACTTATTAAAGAGGCGTTTCAGTCGAAAATTGATGGAATTGATCTATCATCAGCGTCAGTATTTTGTCAGTTTTATTCACGAGAGAAATGATAGAAATTCCTAAGGTGACAAAAGCTGATAATTGATCAATTCGTCTTGATTTTATTCAGTTATTGAAAACTTTTGAGTTCAATTCCCGTGAAGAAAGTAATAATTATTGATTTCTTTTCGACCTTCAAATAAAAATTAAATCGGACACAAAACTTTATGTCCAACAAAATATTTATTTTAACACATTTTATGCTTTTGGGTTCGGGGTTGTCTTAATGTGACCCCAAACTGGCCTTTTAGTCGAAATTCGGTAGCGCATGGAACCAGGATTAATAGTGAAAAGAAAAGCTTGCAATATTATTGTTCAAATAAGAACATCCTTTTACGTAGAACATTATTAAGTATTCAGCTAACAAATATTGCTTATTGTAACTTTACCTAACTCATAAGAAACATGCTTCATCAAGTCACTTGAAATGACAGTTACAAACAAATACGATGCATGATGTATACCATCTATTGTGAACTTTTGTTACTTTCATTTTGAAGTACTAGATATAAAATAATTGCCGTCATCATCCAAACATGCCATTTTTTCCTACTGAAAAACTTTTATCTAACTTAAAGCATAGGTTCGAACTTAGTTAACGAAGTATTAATAAATGTTTAAATCCAATAAGCAATTAGAACTGCACGAGAGAGCCAAATCAAAGCAGGAAATTAAAATATAACTCACTCTTCATGGGTTCTTAAAAAATAATTAATTTTGTTATTTATTTATTTATTTGTTTTTTGAGAATTTCTTTTACCTTCTAAAAAAATACAAACACCTTCAAAAAAAAAAAAAAAAAAAAAAAAAACGAACAACATTTTAAAATAATAGATCATATTTTACCTTTCAAACAACCATCATGACCACGGAGACTTCATTACAAATATTATTTGTCGTCGTCATAGCGGTAAAATTGCTTTATAAAATGCGGGAAATTTTCCTGTTATATACCCTAAATAAAATGACAGTTATAAATGTCAAGTTAAATGATCATTATAACTAATTTTCTTGACTCATACGTGAGTCTAATCTTAAAGATGTAGCTATAACGAGAAATACAACTCAAAAAAGTTGTTTCATCGAAAATTGAATTTAAGTCTTTGAATTGACTAAAGCATGGCTCCCCATTAAACTGAACATAAAAAAAGGGTCTAAAAGCGCGAAACCTTCCCTCATGCGTATATATCTTTGATTATATATACAATAGAACCTCGATTATCCGAAATTCTTTTAACCGAAGACTTCCTTTAACCGGCATCGGATTCCTTTATTCTACATTTGTGATTTTTAAATTTTTTTTTTTTTTTTTTTTTGGTAAGTAAACAATGGCATTTCATGGCAACCGGTGGCAATCGGTCCTACTGTAGGCACCGAATTACCCGTGCATTTCTTATCGCTTCAGTTTTTTTTTAAAACTTTTCTTTCTTTTTTTTTTCAAACCCACCAGTAAATTTTTGAAACACTGTTAATAATTCCAATTTTCAAATGTACAATTAAATTCGAAAGTGACCTAATCTGAGAGTAAAGCTTTATTTTGAGTAATTAATTATTTTTAGCAATATATTGTTTAAAATTGAGGAACGAAGCCTAAAGTTAACTTAATTATTAAGTATACAAGAAACACAAAGAGGTTAAAGTTTACTATTAATGTCATATTAAATTTACATAGCACTTTTGGAGAAATTAGATATTTATCAAGCAAAACATACTGTTTATAATGTCAGTAACACAACTGAATGCATCACATTTAGTAATTGTTTTGTGGATGTGTACATGTTGAAATCCAGAGTCGAAGTTTCTGCGGTCTCCGAACAACCATTTTTAAAGTTACCCTTATAGCTGATATTTATATTTCTATTATTTTTGAACAGTAATAGAAGCAAAAAAGCTCTTAAGGGGCTGTCCAGAAGTAACATCACGCGTTAAGGAGGTGGGGTGGTTATGAAATTGTGACAGTTAGTGACAAGGCGGAAGGAAGGGGTAACAAGAAGTGTGACATCACACTGTGAAAAGTAACGTGACATGTGGCAATGAGGACATTATGTGACAAAGAGGGGGAAGGAGATTGGAAATTAGAGATCCTATATACTATTTAGGATCTCTATTGAAAATGATGGGGAAAAAAAGGTCGACATCATTTATGGACATCCCCTAAAACTTCCATGTTTTGTAGTGAAGAAGTTCAAAATGAAAATGTGCAATTTTTGAGATTCAATCCAATACCACTTTTTCAATCGTATAAAGTATTGTTGGAGCTTTCTAGCGAATACTAGGAAAGTTTTATTTCCGGGAAAAGAAGCCATATTTAGAGAAGCGAATGGAACGCTCTAAAACTTTTCCGTCCGCTTGAACAGGATTTAATTTATGTTGAAGATCTTATGGTGCGACACATCGCTTGTGGGACTTCGTGTTTATGTTTGTAAAAGCCAGATGAGATGTCTCTTCTGTTACTTCAAATTTTAATTAAGCAGTCTAATGCACGAATAAAGGAAGCCTTTTAAGTATTCAAAGAAATCTAGTCTTAATTATGAATAAAGAGTGCTCGTAATCATGAGTACAACCAGTTCCAACGAAAACAAGATGGAAGCGTTGTGCGGGAAAGTCTGATTTTGATGTGGGTTTTTAGAAAAAAATAATCATCCTGAAATTTTAAAATTACTAAATACTATCAAACCGATATTATTCATATCGGACTGGCATTCAAAAGAAAACGAATTTTAAAACGAAAACAAGAGGAGGAAAAGTTATCGAGAATATTTAGGTTAGGATTAAGTAGACAGCTGTTAAAGATTGGCTGCTGGCTCTGATAAAAAGAGGCCAAACGTTCAGGGAGTTCATTTGTTCTCGAAAAGAACCTGCAGCAAGGAGCAACATTGCTTTATTTCTAGACTTTAATTACCATCGCTGTATGTCATTGGTGAGGAAATTCTGAATAGCTCTCTGTTTTTTTTCCCCGAGTGTGCTTTATATTTTTGAATAGAATATTAATATTTTATATTCCATTCACTGTGTTCAGACATAAAAAAGTGATTCATTCTAAAGAACGTACTATAATTTAGAACCTTCTAAGTGTTAAAAGATAACGAAACAATGGATAAAATGCGCAGATATATTTAAAAAAAAAAGAAAAGAAAAAAAATCAGACACGTGTTTTCTTCCGAGTTACGAAGAAAATATTTCTCAGTTCAAACGATGCCATTTTCTCTTAGAGCAGAAATTAGTAACTGGAGGGAGCAAATTCGGTTATTGGCTTAGGAAATGCTGAGGCAAAGATCTCAAGTCGCATGGTTCAACTTTTAAGAATGAAAATATCTCAGGGGACTTGAGATCCTTGCTTCATGAATCCACCTCATGCTTCAATCTCTCCACCTTTTATTCCTTCTCAATTGATTTTCCTATGATTTCGTTGGATATCTTCTTGTTCATAATAACCTTTTTTTTTCTTTTTACAAGAAAAAAAGAAGGGTTGTAAGTTCAAAATATGTGCTTGTAATTTTTTTTAATTTATCAGATTGGCAGAATCTGAAATCTTCATAATTTTCTGACCAACTTCACTATTTCTGCATCCTTTGGAAATGGGCTTATAGATAGTTATTTTGTAAGAAAATTTTTGCTTGTTATAAATCAACATTTAAATATGAATTTTTCTCTCAAAAACGAGAGGAATTGAAACTACACTTTATAGCCGTGAATTCGCTATGTACGACTTCGGTATAAAAAAGCTCTACTATAGTAAATATTTTGCTATCATTGTTCGCATACATAATTGAAAACATTTTCATGAGCATGCAGACACCCCGCCCCCCTCCCCTTTAAAAAATAAAAATTAGAATAAAAAAAACTACGAACTATGAACAAATGGTACTGATCAATTGAAATGTTCTGCGTTTTTGAGAATGTGTTGAGTTTTATTTACCGTTAGTTAAAGAAATAAACTGAAAACAACAGAAAATGTACGCTTTGTTTGTTTTTTTTTCTTTTTTGAAATAAATTGCAACAGATTATCATCCATGCTTGATGACATTAGACATTGCAAAAATCTGGTAGTAAGGGATCCATTGAACTGATGCATGCACAATTAATGAATGTGAAAACGGATACCCATTGATATACGAGTTGTAACCGACTTTCCCAAAGTTTCCAGGAGTACGGAATTGATGATGAAAAACCTATTGCCATAAGTTTGTTTTGTGTCCGATCTTCAACAGAGCAAGGCTAGTCTTGTTATGGCCTTCATAGAATTTTAATGAGCGACCAGAGCACAAAGGGCAAGAAAATTATGTCTGTAGCGATGAACATAGTGATACAAATGACAACAGGTATTGCGTGCCCGGATATGCGATCGGCCCTCTAAAACCCTACAGGATGTCTGTAAATCAGGCAATGGAAAGCCCACATCCGCTGAACATCACGCAGCCACCACAACGACGGCTGAACCTAGTTGTCTTGGATGATCCAAGTTCATAGCGACATTTCCATGCGTAATCGATTTCAAGTAGACCATTTACGATCATAGTTGTGCAATTTTGTTTTATTTTGTAACTCTTCGTAATAGCTTTAGAGACCTGAGGTCAATGACTGTATTGGAATTAAGCAATCGAAAGTTGAGCTTATGGAAATGAAAGCTGCTGTTGTTGCCGAGTTCATAGACAACACTATGGAAAGAAAAGTTCCACTGCGTCTAGCAGTTGAGCTTCTTTATTGCCACTTAAGATTTAGACCTGAACGGTCAAGAGGGTGAGGGATAGCTCCACCCCCCCCTGGTGTTTCATACTTTTGAAGGACTTAGCAACCCCGGAAGATTCAGCGTGCACCAGCCTTAGAGAGTGCACGTAACTGTTGCCCCTCTTTTTCATAGCAAATGATTACTCCTGCACAGATGTGTACACATTTTTTGTAAATCCAATACTGTTATGTTTTGTAGTGGAAATCACTTTTACATGTTTTGGAACTCTAGAAATGTCTAGAAGAAAAACTAGCTTGCACAACCTTCTTTTCAAATTTGTGCTGAACAATTCTGTATATATTTTTTAATTTTATTATGATACACATATTAAGGGTTACCTATGCATTTAAAAAGACAAGGATGTCCACGAGAGTTGATCATACTGTGCAAGCTACAACTTTGACATTTGAAACGAGGGGGGGGGGGGCGGGGGTGACATTAAAAAAGGATAAAAATACTATAATATTGCCCTAATATAGCTCTAAAATAACTCTTAACTTTTAAAATTTCCTATCAGTCCTTTTTCCACCCATGCACTGAGCCATTGAGCCATGCTTTCTTTTACTTTTTCTGAGCAAGGGGAAAAGGAAGAATACATTATATTTCTTGCTGGAGTCAAGTAATTTTCAAGTTTTGTATTTTTTGCGAATTGTTGTGCAATTTAGGGGCAGCAAAGTACGAAAATATGGGTGAACAAAATATTTCTAGCGGTTTCACCCTTCATATCTTAACCTCATTAATTTGAAGCAATTACATAATAGCAAAACTGTTCAAAATCTGAAATTTTAATTTTTCAGGCTTCTATGATAAATTTCCATTTTTATTCCCGTTTCAGTATACATTCATTCCATTCATTCGGTGCAACTTTGATTCATATTTTCTGAAATTTTGATTGTCTTTAATATTTGAATGTTGTTATTGCATCTATAAACGTAAAACTAAAGGAAAACTCATTAAGCATCATTTATAGCTGTCCAAATTTAAGAAATAATCAGTCTGAAAGCCATTTGAAGTGAATTATTAACCTGGTTCAAAGTTATCCTGCTGCTTATGTAGAGTAACTTTGAACAATTGTTGAAAGGCGGTGTAAAAGTTTAAGCCAGAAAAATGAAAATTATAAATATTTGAGAGTTTACCATTTTCATTTCATATCACCCGTTACAAAATTGCTATCATTTTTGTATTGCATAGCATATTACGAAGCAGTAAGAGATATTTCAACAACTTCAAATCAGCATTCAAGAGTAGCTTCCAACAATGATTGGTTTATGTGGTTAGCTTGTACAGTGTAGTTAACTTATTTTGTAAAATAAAAAGTCGAAAATGAATTTTATAACCTTGCCTGTGGAGTTAATCCCTGTGGCCTCCAGTAGTCATGCAAAGTTTACCCACATGGTTCAAAGTTACTCTAAAGGACTGAAAGGATTTTTTTTCCAGTGATCTTCTGTAGCTATTATCCATTGTAGATCTAGTGTGCAAAGTTTACCCACATGAATCAAAGTTATTTTAAAGACTGAAATGATTTTTTATCTCGTAATCTTCTGCAACTATCTTCAATTGCAGATCTAATGGACTTTTTCACTGCTGCAACAGTTGACACTTCGGCTTTTTCCAACTCACCGAATACAAACACACCTAAATCGTTATGATACGTGAGGAAAATATTGCTTCTGAAGAAGTTGTAAAATACATTGGAATTAATTGAGCATTAACATAGAAACTAATTGCGAGGGATCCAGTATAATGTAATGATTGGGTGTTGATTATAAGGCAAGAACTGAACACGCTGCACCACAGGACAAGGACCAGCTGCTCGTTTTAACATCAGGGCTTCTTTTGATTCATGGCGTGGTGTCTATCACTGCCACGGCGTCACACATCAAAGAGATTGGCATCTTCTAATCCCTCCCCGGTGCAAATAATAATAATAATAATAAAACGCTGAGTAAACACGCCCTTCCTGATCTTGAGGTTCATGGCTTCTTTTCTGTCACGAAGAGCCAGTTTCATATGAACGAGCTTCCAAATGGCTGCATATTCATTTTATATTCGGTGGAAAGATATAAGTTCGAATTATCTGCTTTTTTGCCCTCTTCTTTATACATAATGCAAGAACTTTCTGGTCTTTTTTGGCTTGATTTTTTTAACAGATTGAGCGTCAGCTCCTCCTTCTATTTTAGGTAATGACTGCTTTGCAAAAATTTTCTTTTCGCTTTTTTTATGTTGTGTATAGCAGTGTTTCGTATTCGGTAGAGTGAAAATTCAAAACGTAATTCAAAACGTAATCCAAAATCTGAGATTTTTGCAAATTGAGCACGAAGTCTTGAAAATTTAGCACAATGAACATTAATAGATGACTGTAAACTACGCGAAAATCTATAAAATGAAATTTTTTATTTTCATGAAATATTCTATCAACATATAATAACTTGCTTTGTATTCTTAAGAGATTTTACCTCAGGTCCTTCTTCTATTTGAGGCAATGTCTGCTTAACAAAAATAATTTTCTTGGTTTCTTTTGTTGTGTATGAAAGTTTCATACATATTCCTTAGGATGAAAATTCGAAACATAATCTCAAAATGGGAGATTTTACAAACGGAGAACGAAGTCTTAAGAATTTAGCAAAGTAAACTAAATCAAACTGCGCGAAAAATTCCAAATTATGAAATGTATTCAACTTATCAACTTAGAAAATGAATCCGTTGGGTTTTGAATCTGATATCAAAATGAGAAAAATTGGTTGAACAGTCGTTTTAGTTCATCATTTTTCCTCTTAATGAAACAGAAATTAATTGATTTTCCTGTATAGATTTCCAGTAAGAAATTAGAGAAACTAACAGAGCTAATGAACATACTTTTCGCGAAACATTTTTTTAATTTTTACAAACCTGTTCCAGATCATTTTATTCTTTATATAAACTCATCCATTTTCTCATCCACCAAAACAATCGTTCTAAAATAAAATAAGACTTTGAACAATGGCGGATTTACAATGATGCAACTATTGCAATTGCGAGGGGACCCCACAACTATAGGGACCCCCGAACAAACTTCAAAAATGCACATATGTTTCACATAGCTCTGTGAGAGGCAAAGGGGCTCCAAAAAATGCATTCTGACGGGTGCCTAAATTTGTAAATCCGCTACTGTCTTCGATATGTAAAAAAGAAAATTTTTAGTTTAGTTCGAAACACTGCACTCAATAAATTCACCCAATTTTTTTGGAGATATATTTCAGTAATTTCCAACAATTGAATGTTTTCATACTAAATCTTTTATCATACTGAAACACGGTGCTTTAATATGAATTTAAATATAAACGTAAGAAATGTCGCAACTGATCGAGGCTAGCCTCGGACTTTTATTTTGAACTTTTCCTTCCGCCACAGATCTGAAGTGAGTGGAGCAATAAATGAAATAAATAAAATTGATGGAACATGGAACGCAGTTTTTGCAATCCGATTTGTAAATAGTTATTTGGAGTTGTAACATGATGTGTTAATATAGAGTTTTCTTTAAAAAGTACTGTGCATTTCCTTTAGTTGATTTAAATACGTTTCCAAGTAATAAAGATGCAGACGCCCAAAAAGAATCTGTAAAGGGAAAGATTTTTACCTACAATTTCATAAAAGATACCGATTGGTAAGAGACGGGTTATTTTTTTTATTTCTGATGCCCGTCTGTGAGAATCGTTCTAGTAAAAATAGAATGGATTATAATGAAGCTTTGTTCTGGGCTTTATTTGCGGGGAAAATATTCAGTTTTTAATCATTATTCCAGCATTTTTTTGTGACTTCTGTAAGTTTTTGACACCTCATTATAAGCGTAACTATTCTTGACTAGTTTCCTCCACATGTGATGGCACGACGAATGGCTCTCTTTGAAAGTTTAAAGCCCTCTGCTTCAAGCTATCTTTCATGAATGCTTGTGGCTCAGAATGTGGCAAATTCGAGCTACTCTTTTTTGAAGGAATTTCCTTCTTCCACTGGCAACACAGTGAGCTTGGTATTTCACATTCGTTCTGCGCTTCAAGTGCAAAGAAAAGAAAAACTTGACGAATGAGAGTTCTGTAAATTAGGCTTGACACTTTCGAGAATTCTGGAAAATCTATTATTTTGCTGCCTGCGGGAGCTAAAATTTGTGTTGCAGCGTTGAATATTACATTTTTAGCCAGTGCGTGGCTATTTTTGTTTTAAGAAAAGTTATTAGGTTTAATCTTTTAACCCTTTAAGGACCATTATAGGATATATATCGCACCTTGGCAAAGGAAAATTACGTAACTCAAAAAAAAAAAAAAAAAACAGGTTTGGATAAAATCAAGATTTTACGCAACAGGGTATTTGGAGGCAATTTGGTCTCAATTATTATGCAATATTAGTAAAGAATTGATAAAGTGATGTTTACTTGTTAGCTTTTATTGTCTAAATTAATATTGCTCAATTAAAGTTAGAAAATATTTCTTCTAAATTAGGAAATTTTATTGATGTATTTGTATTGATTATATCGTTTTTATGCCTCCGCGCACCAGTTATGTAAGTTAACGTTGTGCGAGTTTTCTAGAAAGAAAGAGGAATAAATTTAGATTTTAAATCTATAGATAAGTCGAACTCACTTATAACGATCCCTGATTTAACGAGAACTTGGATTTAGCGAGGAAATCAAAAATACTTGGTTGGTACAATGTTGAGTCTATGGGAACATCACTCGCTTTTAACGAGCAAACCCCGCTTAAAGCGAGCAGTATTTTTGTGATTCGTAAAATTTCTATTGACTTCCAGCTTAGCTTATTCTTTTTTTGGTAAATTTTCTTTAACATTCCCAAGTTACAGTTAGTGCTAAACCATAAATCCTGGGGTACAAGCGATGACAGCACTTTTTTTTTTAAATTTGTGGAGTAAAGAAACATTTTAAAATTATAGATGTGTATATACGTGCATTCCTCAAAAACAATGACATAAGAAAGAGAAATTCAGACAGTTCAAAGAAAAGTAACCAACTTGTTTGGTACTGTATAGTGATTAAAAAAAAACAATTATATATATGATGAATTTTTATGATTTTTTTTTTCGGGTTTTTACGCGCACTCGGTTGTAACGTCAAAAACCGCGCTACAGCGAGTTCGACTGCAGTACGATTTTTCCAAATTTTGAGTCGTCACTTACCTTGCCGAGATGTGATATGTTCTCGAAGTTTAAATTTATGTTATAAATTATCTAACACAAGCAAAGAGTTAATATTATTTTCCGAATATTATTGATGTGTTAGAATCTTAATATTAGCAAAAAAAAAAGTTATTGAATAACAAATATACTGCATTTCTTTTTTTTTTTCTTTATTTTATTACTAGCAGTACCCGCACAGCGATGTCCGTGCTAAAAATTTAATGGAATTCCGTTAAATAAAAAAAGTTGACGCCCCCTCCCCCCTCTGATGTGAAATTATCGTTTTTCTTTGCATAAAATGCGTACACAACCTTTTCAAAAAAAAAAAAAAAAAAAAAAAACTATTTAAGTTTTTTTGGGAATTTAAAACTTTTCGTCAAATCATTAAATTAGATTTACAGTTGCTTTAAAACTCTATTTAGCGATTGAGGCGGTTTTTAATGCAATTTAAAATATTTCGCGAAACATACAAAAAAAGACATCGAATACCTTTCAAATGTAAAAATAATTCCGCAGCTCTATTGTTTATCACCAAGCTTGAGCAGCAACCATGCTATCATAATCCATCCGTCTAACGAAAAAAAAAAAAAAAACACCCCGTAGAATATTCAAAAATTATCGTCAGAAGAAAGAAGAAAATGTACATTTCATTCGGATAAAAACAAATCAAAAGTTTCTTTTCTTTCAAAACAAATCGCCAAAACAATGAATTACATTAACGGTTGCCTTAAAACAATAATCCTAGACTGAACTGCTCAGCGCCTAACGTGCCAAACGACCACGCTACCGGAACCCAGCTCTTTTGCGAGTGAAGCGGATGTTTTTTCTTTGGCAATAATAAATGTTTAGCTAAACAAACAAAACGGTATAAGATCACATTTACAGTAGCTTTCAAATATTTATATATTAAGAGCTGCGTTTCCCGGCTTTGCCCGATCTACCTTGAGAACAAAAATTGTGTCAAGTGACATATATTAAACAATTAATTAAAAGAATAACTTAATAACTTAAAGAATAACTTAAATAAAAGAAAAAAAACACCATGCAAAATTACCCTTCCAAACAGTGCGAAAGATATTAAAATACTTTTAAGAGATTAAAATGCGAAAGATGGATTTTAAAAGCGTAACCATGGAAACATGAAATAAAATAAGTTTAAGAAATCAGATGCAATATAAGGAAATAAACAATGGATTCAAAAAGCGTAACCAATTAAACGCGGAAATAAAATTGTTGAAAAGCTGAATCAAAATGACGTATTTCGAATTTGATTTAAAAATGCTTGTAACTTTTTTCCTTTGAAGATAGAAGCTAATATTTTCGACCAAAGGTCAAGAGAGATCTGAAGTAAAAAATCTCGCTTTTTCCAATGCTGTCAAAAAGAAAACTGCGGGACAATTCCTTCACTTTTTATTGATAGATTTAATGAAGAAAGTAGTGTCTAAATTTCAGCTAAGCCATAAAAAAGTTCGAGCGAAAAACGCAGATTACTCCCGCCGTAATTAAGTTAGAGCATTGAAATAAATTGCTTAGAACGCAGAAAAGTCTACCCTTTTTAACGATATATAATATTAATATGTTCAAGTAATTTTTCACCCCTTTAATAACCAATAATAGGCAATTTACGTGAAATTTGGGCCTAAATTTGAATAAAAAAGAACTATTTATCGGATTTTTTCGAATTATAGCCTATGTTACTGAGTAAGAAAGCACCTTTCATATAGTGAAAGAATTTTTCAAATAGGTGCTTTGGTTCCGGAGATTACCTCGAATATATAAACACACAAAAATCCGCTCTCTCTCTCTTTATAATATTAGTAAAGATTTATTCATTTTGAAAACACCGCAAACTTTGATATTCTACTTCAGAGCTTATGTTCCTCAAAACCTCAAAGCATTAATAGGTTAAAAGATTGGTTAACTTTCTCAAGAATAAGAAACTAGAACTAGTTACCAATTTTTTTCGGGTGCCAATTTGGTAACAATATGTTGTACTGTACACCAATAAAATATATCGTACACCAGAATGTAAAAACTGCAGTTTTGATATTCAAATCAAATGATTGAAGGATTCAATGATTTCCTTCTCTACGAGTACGAACTCGAATCATATCACTGCGTGTATCAGGAATAAACTTCTAAAAGTCCTTTGGTGAAGATTTTTTTTTTTTTTGATCGCTTTAATAGGAACATTTTTTTAACAACACTTCTTCACCACTCCTTGAGGAAAGCACTTCTTTTTTAACCACACTTTGTAGGACTCAAGGACTTGTTTCTTCTTTCTTCCGCTGGAAATTAAATTTTCTCGTAACTTCTTTTTTTTTGTATACTTTTCCAGAAAACCTATTGAAGAATATAATCATTACAATAATTAATTGATTTCAAAATGCAATTATGGGCATGAAAATACATTATGATTTTATTTTGGAAATATCGCGTTCACACTTTCATGCTTCTACTTTTATTCGAGACTATTCTTTAATTAATAATTAAATATTGATTGCAAGTAATGTACTAATGTCATTAATTATATTAATATTACTGAGCTGAACGATTACCAAATTTGGAAAATTGTTGTAGTGATGAATCTCTAATGGACTACTATGGACATATCGTCGCCTTAGAACAACACTACGACATATAATCCAGAAATAACTCTAAGATATCCTACTGTTGCTATGAGGCGACGATTTATTTCCCATCCATTTACACAAAATCCACTGAACCAATTTTCACAAAATTTAACATACTTTATTTACGTCCCCATTTAATAGTTCTATGAATGAAAAATGCCCAGGCTACACCACAAAACTACTGATCATGATAGGGTTAACAAGCTTATTAAATCGTAAAGCAAAGAGTGGCGATATATCTTGTCTATAATAGACGTTTTGTTAACTTTACAAACTTTACGAAAAATGTTCAAATTTTCCAACCTTTCAAATAAAATTTTAATGCAATATGCACAGCTTAAAGATAATAATTGACTTTCAACAATTTACTCCTTCATTCTTATTAGATAGGGTGTTTTTCCGCACTGCTGCGTTTTGAAAATCACTTCTTTCCGCCAATCTTAATATATACATAACCTAAAAGCTAGATGCATCACCTAACTTGTACATTATATAAATAGTGTGTTATATAATTTGTGTCGATAGCGTCAGTAATGCACAGCGGCAGTAATATAAACACATGAATTTATGTCTTTTTTAACGCATATTCCTTTTCTTAAGCAATTTAAAATTATCTTACAAACTACACCAACGGAAATAAATACCATTTCATAATGAGCCCTTTTTTGTCAAACAAACAAACCGAAAGTCGTTACTGTTTCTTGAAATTCATTAGTTAGAGAAAAATTCTCACATTACGAATTGCAACTATATAGCAGTTCAAGGATCAGTTTTAAACTAAATGTTATACACTGTTTAACTTTTCAAGAACAAATAAAAGTAATAGGTTTTGCATTTTGGTTTACTTTCAAACATTCATTTAATTTGATACATTTTTGAGCGCAAACTTACAACTTCAACTCTTGCCAAAACGAAATATTTCGTAAATTCCACTTTTACGGTTTTTAATTGGTAACTTGCCAGTTCTCTAAAACAAATGAGTGGGCAATTTTATGTGGTAAACTGTCCAAAGCTTAATTTATTGAGACTTAAAACGTAAATAGCTCCATAAAATATTATCAGTATTACTCCTTTTAAAGTTCATAAAAATGCCTTCGAAAAAAATAGAGCAATTCTAAAATGTTTACTCAATTATATAAATGCTGCTCAGTTTGTTGTGAAGTTAGAAGATGCCTCATAAAGAATTCTAAATTGTTACTTTGTTGTTTCTCAGTTGATTATTTAACCTAAAATTAATCCTTAAAAATTAGTTTCTGCTGTAATAAATAAATAAATCAATAGACTAGTTTTGAGCACATTGACTATTTATTCCAAATTTAAAAGTATTAATTCGTACTGTTATTGAGGCATGAGTAAAGAGTATACTTGATTAGCAGTTTCATGGTCAATTTCTGCAGCCATGGCCACATGGACTCCCTCATTTTGCAGATCATTTGAAATCTGTTATAAATGTTTCTACTTTATTGACATTAACTTGTTTCCACTTTCGCAATAAATAAACTGTCAGTCCAAAATTTTCATTACAATCACAGTTAGTACATGATGAATATTGTCTGACACTGGAAGTCTTTTTTTTACACAATTTATATTAGTTTTTACACAATTACTCTAAAATTGTTTATCTATTTATCCAAAAAGCTAAAGAGCTAATCAGATTAAATCTTAAATTTAACAGATGTACATACAAGAAAAATCGAAAGACATGTGAGCAAAAAACATCCATGCATAACACATCTGTGTACGTTTGTGTGCATATGTAAACAGGACTGCCCGGAGCTAAAGTTTTTGAAAGAGGGGTGGAGGCATTTTCAATTTTTCGAATGAAATTCTGAATTTTACCGAATGATGAAATACAAGCATGCACATGCACACCCATCATACGCACATAATATCTAATGAGAGGGAAAATTGAGCATAAGGTTATTCTTCCAACATTTAATTTTTAATTATTATTTTTTAATGTCAGATTTCCAGGACAAAATGTTTCATCATGTGACGTCCCAAATGAAGACGGCCATCTTGAATCCGAACGCGTGGTTGTCTTTCCTGGCAAGATATCACCTTTTGGTGATTTCTCATTGCGAGTAATTATTAGCGGAACGAGAATTGTTAGTAAAATTAAATATTCATTTGGCGATATTTCGCAATCTTCTGAAACTTTGTTCTGGTAACCCTAGCGTCTTGTTCACTTGTGACGTCAGCAGTAAAAATGAAAACAGCGACAAAACATCTTTTGGGATTTTTTTTTTTTTTTAAGAAAGAAAATATAAGTCGAAATTTCGAAATAACTCACCCCCACAATTTCGTCTATGCTTTATCAGAAAAAGAAAAAAAATATTTTTGCAGAAAGAGAAACACCCCAATGTTGCAATATTGTCTCCAAATTTGCCGAATCGTGCCGAATTTTTTGGGAGATCACAGTGACCTCCCGCGACCTCCTATCGGAGCGCCCCTGTATGTAAGAAACGAGTATTTGACTCTCTACGCAAGTCGCCTTCGTTTTCTTGCATCTGCGCAATTTGTCTTCCGGTGTGTGTTCTCCCATTAATATCTCTCCGTATAGCTATTTAAATACCTATCTGTGAACATAGAGGACATATTTTTCTGTCCGTCTCTAAAAATACATACTTTTGGGTCTGAATATGTGCATATATAAAATATACGTCCTCCCACTCACCATTAATATTTTCGTCGTCTATTCCAAAATTCATTGCTTTCGGGTTCCTACTGCGCTCAAGCTTTCGACTTCTTTTTCTAAAAAATAAGAAAACAACCTTCCATTTTTATTCCGTGATACAGCCTTCGAGCGTATAAAAATAAAACCGTAAAGCATAAAAGGAATACGGGGGGAAAGAAAATATTGGTTTTATCAGAAGGGGCACGCGAAGACGATATTAAGTGGGCCGGGGCTCTTTGGAACAAGTGATGTCTAGCTTTGTAGGGATCATCATTTCGAATTGTGGCAACACGCTTTATTGAACTCCTTCTTGGAATCCATTAGATCGACTCGGATCTTGATGATGTCATTAGAAATTAGAGAGGGAGGGGTATAGGTAACAAGTGTAAGTTTTTTTCCGGATAGTATGTCTTATTCTTTTTATGATTGTTTCTAATTTTTTTTTTTTTTTTTTTTTGAAGCATTATGTTTCTGATGGAAATCAGGGGCGGATACAGATTTGCATTTTAGGGATGGGTCATGCTGGAAAATGTTTGCGTATAAAATTTTTTTTAACTGTTTAGGTGTCACTAAAAAGCACCAAACCTGTCAGGAATAAGGCGCCTATCAGGTCATAAACTTTATTAACTTTTTTTTTCAGATGCAATGAAAGTATTATTTCAAATGTTTGCTTAAATAAATAATTGATAGGTAAAAAAGCTTGCGTAAAACATTAAATTTTATTCTTAAAATATTTGAACACAATGTGTAACAATACATTTGCATGATATTCAACATTCATCGATCTCGTATACTAGCATTAAATTGTGACCACCTCATATAGTACAATAATGATGGATGGGTAAGATTGTCGACGACTTAAGGGATGGAGGGAGTGGGGGTCTTGACCCTCTCTTTGTATCCGCCCCTGATGGAAACAATCTTTTATGTAAATTATTTACAACAAAAGAGCCAACAATGAGAGATATTAACTATTTGTGGACGAGAGCAATTGTAGTTTGTATAATGGAATGGAAGGTAACTAATCATAAGTAGGTTATTGATGAAACAATTTGACAGTAGTTGCAAAAGTTATTTTAATTCCTTTTACCGAATGAGAAAAAGGCATTTTTTAAAACTAAGTGTTTGAAAGGCTTCCTGTTTCTGCTTGTGTCGCGGTAACACTTTATACATACATGAAACACCAAAAGAAAAAGGGCCAAAATTTAAATTTTAGAGATAATTACTGCGGCAAGTAAAAGAAACTGTCCTCTGTTTTAGGAAAAGCGATGGTACAAGCACTAGCAGGACCTGGTAAGTGCTGCACGTTAAGGGGATATCACACGAGAGAAATTACAGGACATCGCAACCGCAATAGCAATCGTAACGCTATCCGGAACTGGTTTTTCTACTCACTTCCACAAACGATTGCTCCAAAATTCTCGTGTGCTATGGAAATTTGCAGTTGCTCGTATAGGGGCAAACTTTTTCCTCCGCTAGAAAAAAATTGCCTTTAATTCTGGGCAAGTTACGAAGGAACCAATCAGGGCGCTGGGATTTCGTGACGTCAGGCAGCGTCACTGTAAAATACATTTGCAATCGTGGCGACAGAAATGTGGGGATTCCTTTTTATTGTTCTATTTATTTTATGTTTCAAAAATTTTCAGTTACACTTTAAAAAACGGATGAGCGACATTTAATCTTTGGTTTTGCATCTGATTTTGAATTTAAATTGCTACTTATATGTTAGTTAACATCAGTGCGAATTTTATGCATTTCTTAATTTATATTGGTGTTTTTCGTTTTATTAGATTTTTGAAAATTGTTTTGCACAAATGTTACAATGGGGTCGTTTCTAAAATTTTAAACGTATTTTTTTCTGAAAGAGCATGTTTAAAAACATAGGATCTGACCATTTTTTAAATAATTTGTTTTTGTTTAATATTTTTAAAAAATTACTTAAATCGTGGCGCTTTCATTGTTTACATTTCTGTCGTGCGACGTCACGAATGATGAAATGCCATTCGTGTTGACATTCACAGAGCAAAATATTTAATTCGCATCTTTACTCACGTGTATTTGTAACGTCATCAAGACCGCGCTTTGTTTGAAAAATCGGACATTTAAAAAAATTAATTAAAAAATAACGGTTGGGAAAATGAAAGTATTTTTGGGTCCAAGTTTTTTTTTTTTTTTTTTTTGCTTATTCTATCAATTTCAGTGATAAAAGTACTACTTTTGACTGGAGGAAGCCACCCCATTCTGATACTTGAACAATTACAGTAAATTTTTTCCTTGAAAAAGTTACGTGAAAATTCCTTTTTAAAAATCATAGCATTGAAGCTGTACTTTTCTTTTTTAATTCAAACTGATGGGTACATACAGTATGTACCATTTGAAAATACTTAAAATGTAGGAGAATGTGAGGCAAAGTGAAATGGTGAAATATTTACTCTACTTTTAGCTCCACCTATTTAGTAATATTTTGACTGTGTAGTAACACATGTACTCTATTCCAGTCAAGAAAAATAATCCCTCTGAAAATCAAAGAATATGATAATACAAAGAATTTTTTAAAAATGATACGCACATTGTAATATTTTGTTGAGATGTCAAAAATTATGTTTGGCATTATTAAATTATAAAGTTATTTTTATTAACATTTGAAATATTGATTGAGACGTACTAATATTCAATGCAGTGTTAATTTGCTCAGTATTAAGCTTATTTGTATTATAAATGCTTGTATAGCTTGTATAAATGCGCATCATCGTTTCATTACATTTTTTTAAAGCGTCACTTTATTTTTAAATGTCTGGAACTATTTTAATAAACTCGGCCACAGATTTTCCTGTGTGCAATATGTATCTAGTGGCGTTATATTTGTGTAAGTTAAAGTGTTAGCACATCTCCAATATATTTATGAACTCGAAATTTAAAAAAATAATTATGAAAGGCCTATTGATCAGAGTTTGCTGGCTTTTTTTATTTATTTGTCATGTTTGTTTTTAGCTATGAATTTAGGTATAATTTGTTAGAATTAAAATTTCTTCTTACCTGTCAATAAGTGACTAATAATTCCTATCTAAAATTAAGATTTAATTTAGTAGTTATGGGAAAAAATAAGCCTAGAGAAGTCATATATTCTGTATGTCTTCTTTAAATGTAACAAGAGTATCACTTTAAATCAAACATTCAATTAATAGTAATAAAAGTTTTCTGTTTTTCTGAAATTTTCACCATAAGTTCTACAAATCAATGTTAAAACTCAAATATGAATTGAACAGGAGGAGCTTTGGTGACTGCATGAAATAATAATTGATGCTCTGGCTCTGAAATCATTGCCTTGACCATTTCCCTTTTTTTTTTCTTTTTGCCATCTTTTCACAAATCCACATACAATTAAAGCTGCAAGAGCTGCATTAAGTATTCGATTACTAATTTCATCCATAAATGTCGAGTTAACGCGACGCAGCGTGATAACCAAATGCGGAATTGACGAAAAGAGATGAACAAGCGCAAGCACATGGATGTTCGCTAAAAAATGGTAGCCCCCGTTGTGAGCAAATCGAGCAACCGTCCGAGCAACCGGCAGTAACCCTGTAGGCAACTTCCCGCCCGAAAAACCAGTTCCAGATAGCGTTGACGGTTCCTATTGCGGTTGCGATGTCCCGTAATTTCTCTCGTGTGATATCCCCTTTATGATTTAGAGTAAGTTTTCAATGAAAGGGGGTTGAACTTGTAACGCGTTTTACACAAAACCTAGAAAAATCTTCTTGCGCCCCCCTTACTTCTCACTGCCTCATATGAAGTCGTTTGTTTATAGTGTAGTATATGTACAAGCAGTGAAGTCACATTATATGAAAACACACGAAAAAAAAGAAACACTTTACTGAGATTGACAAAAAGCGAAAACCAAGCAGTTTTTGATAATTTCAGAAACACAGGCAATGAGCACCTGTTACAGGCGTTGGAATCAGCGAGGAACTGGGGAACACGATACATTCACAGTTCCACTCCTCCAGAAGAGTTCTTTCCAACCGTGGAACAGTTTGTGGCAGGAAAGCCAAACTTTCTTTGTGATTCTCACACCTTATTTGTTGGGTTCCGGTTTCCTTGAGTTCAAGCCCAGATCTTGGAGAAAACGTTTCCTGATATTTCCATGATAGTCCAGTTGCATACTTAAGGAAAAAGACCCTCCGTGGGAAATTTCGTGAGGAAATTGTGAGACCAATTCTAATACATTCCTTATGGCCTATATAACTATGCCTCACCGGGTGTTTTGCTCTAACTTGTGTCAGATGGCCTGTGTGACGTCATTAATCCAAGATGGCGGCTGCACTAGATATTGATGAAAATCTTCCGATTTTAACTGATTTTTGGGGCATATTATGATATTTTTTCAACTTATCTTATATATTTAATACTTTAATACTATTATACTTCAAATTTGAAAAATTAATTGCCAATTTAAAATAAGTTATTCAATTTTTTTTTTTTTTTTAGATGCAGATTTTTAGTAACCAATAGTAGTTAAAAAATATTTTGGAAAGCTTGTCGATAAAATCAAATTTATTATTCCAAAAAACCTGCAAAATAATTTGCATACACGCGTTTTGGGGTTATGAGACGCATTTTTTTTTTTCAATGCAGAAAAAAATTACAACTTCCGTTACTTAATATTAGATATAATGATAATTTTATTTAATAGTCAAGTAATGAATGATTGATTTCATCATCTAAACTCTGATTTTGATTCAAAATATAGATTTAAAGGTAAACAGTTTTTACTCAAAGATCTTCATTTGAAGCGTTATCAATATCGCTTTGTTGGCTATGATTTTCACATAAGTCCTCATTATCTTCACACACAAAGTTCAGTGCATGAAATATTTTGAGATTTGTATTTACATGAAACAATGCATTTTCCCTTTACGCAGCTGCATCGAACTAGTTTTAAAATGGACTCAGAAGCACAAAAAAGTGTACACATAACTGAAACATAGAAGTTGTCTTTCTCTTCAAATTCGAAGTCTGGCGGTGATGTTAAATTCGGGTTCTGCTGGGGTCAGCAAGATGCCGTTCCAATACCTGATAATGCGCTCTTAAAATGTAAGGGGACAAAGATGCTCTTGCAGGAGGCAAATTTTCATTTTGAGTCTCCTGCTTTTGGAAAACATGAACCAAAGAAATTCTCCAATATCAGAAATCTTTGTCAGCGGCACATATACAGAACAAATAAAGCCTTCTTTCAGTAACAATTTTATAATTTGTAACGAATTCTTCAGTTGACCCCCTGTTGAGTCAGAGCGTCGAGAGTATCTTTGTCAGCCGTTTTATAAATTTTCCAAAAAGAAGGTTTTCCCTTTTAAGCAAGTGAGCTTGTTATATTACTTCCTAACAGAGCATAGAGTCATAATATTCCTCTTGTTTTATCTAGTACTAATGCGATCATAATGCTGGTCATTCTTCCGTTGCTACGTACTCCAGTCAAAAATGTGCATGGACAGTGAAATGATTTTAACCAGAACAATTAGCAAAAATACATCGGTGTCAGGCGAATATATATGAGTACTGGTTGCTCTTTCTCTAGAAGCATGAAGATAGTCCAGTACTATTTTAACACCCGCCTTTCCATGACTGCTTTGCAGTACAGTCACATCAACTTTTAATGATGATTTAGCTTCATTTCTTTAGCTTACGATTAGGTTTTTTTCAATGCTGCGTGTGTATATTAACGCTTTATTTGCCAGATAAGCTGTTAAGTTATCCTTTGTTTGTACATGAGAAAGTAGGGTCTTTATGTGTACGTTTTTAATATTAGTACAATAGGTTATTTTTAACTCAGTGGGTGTTAATGTACGTCTTTTTTCCGCATGGCAGATTGGCAGATTTTAGCGAGTTTCAATGTATGTGTCAAACACTAAGTGTGTTTCATCATAATTTAAAAGAATTTTCTTGATTTTATTATTAAATTCTTCCGCTAAATCATTACATGTTTTCACTTGCTTTTTTTCCTTCTGTGATTGTAGCTGCGCCATTCCATAAAGAACAGAAACACTGTAAGATTCTCTGTTCATTTGCTTCGATATGCTTGAGACTTTCATGGGGTTCGGCAAAGAATCTTCGGTGCTGCTGTCTACTTTTTCTAAGCAACCTTCTTCTAAAACCTTCATTAACTTTAATTTGTTTTATGACAATTTTATCTACCCATCCAGATTAAACATAGACTGTGGAACAGCCTAAAATTCATATGTTGTTTTTAAATCAATATCTTCTCGACTCCTCGATACAACTAGCAGAAGTTTAAATAACGATTTTTACATAGATTTAGCTTTTCTTTTTTCATTTTGGCCCAGAAATTGATGTTTTCAGTTTTAATTCTCACTCGTTTGAAAGTGGCGTACATGTCACGGCCTTTGTTTAAAATGCCTTAAATACATCTGTTTGTATGGCTTCATTACGTTCAGACTTTGTTGTGTTAATGAGTTCACTTCCTTCATATATTGTAGGGCTTGTTGATAGTCTGATGGCACTATATATACATAGCACATCTTCATGTATAGTCGCTTTCCTCTTGAACCTGTCAAATGATAATGTTTACTCTTTAACGCTAAACTATTTTTCTATTGAGTTATGTATTCACTATTCGACCAATTACTTTCATACTCCTTTTCTCTTGCTCCAAAGCTTCGTCTGACTCTACTGTGTATAATTAATTAAATTATTTGTTTATTAACTCATTTAAAAAAATAATTCTGAAGTCTTCATTTTTGACTTTGACATTCAGAATAAGCTAGTTTAAAAATACCTCGGGTGAGTTTTTGCAGTTAAAAAATACTGTTAATTTTCAGGATAAAATCATTAAGCATTAATACAGTCGAACCTCGTTAATTCAGACACGCTTATAACGAATTATTGCTAAAGCGAACTATATTTGCGATCCCTGTTCTACTGTACTTACACTTAAACTATTTTTTTCAAATAAAACGAGCTACTGTAGAGACAAATTCACTTTTAAAGTCCATTTGAGTTCGTTTTAACAAGATTCGACTGTATAATCGTTTAACAGAATTCCTTATTACCTGTAAAAATTATGCCTTAGGAGCTTTGTGAAAGTATTTTACTTTCAACATATAATAAGAAAAGTAATAGAATATTAATCAAGCAAATTCACCGGAAAATTATCACAAAATACCCAAAAATTGAGTCATAATTGCAAAAACTCATTACAGCCGCCATCTTGGATTGATGACGTCATACAGGCCGTCTGACACAAATTCAAGCAAAACACCCGGTGAGGCATAGTTACACAGGCCATAAGGAACATAATAGAATTGGTCTCACAATCTCCTCACGAAATTTCCCACGGAATGTAGTATGCCCCCCTACTATGAATTCTGCAACAGTAACTTGCATTTTACCCCACTTTAAGTAGCTAATAATTCTCCTAACTTTAATTTCGAGTAGATGATTTTTTCATTCAAACACCGCTCTCACCTTCATAAAGACCTCAAAGAAAGACGATCAGTTTTTTAAACAAGTACGCTGATAAAGTTTCACACGGTAATTCAACGCCACAATTAAAATGCGAGGGATAAAGGATATTATAAGTGTTTAAAAATGTGTAAATACTTGTAGTTATTTTTTCTATAATCAGTTTGCAAATTTATTGTTAATTATTATTATTACTATTATTAAATGTTTATTTACTTATTTTTTTGGTTATATACTTTATTATTTTTATTATTCTTATTTTTAAAGTTTGTAAATAGTTGGTCAACAGTTTAGTGTAATAATAAATACTTACAGGAAATAAAGAGACATATAATGTTGTCATTTAATTGAAAACTATAGTTTGAAATCATATTAGAATACATTATCAGACTTTGTATGAAGCTTGAAAACAATATATAATAAGAATCAAGTTTACATAATAAAATATTCCTAGTACTAGCATAATCTCATAGGTTTAATTTGTATCTATCTAGTGATCAGAATAGGCTGCTACGAGACTCTAAAATTTAACAGCAATCAGAGTTATACGTTTGGGGGAAATGTTCTCTTATTAACACAATTACTGTACAATATAAACTGACACAGTATAGGTCACGAACCCTTCAATGTTGTTGTTCGATACGTGCATGTTTCGTATTAAGAAGTTTTTCTTTTACATATGATTCTTATCCTGTTGGTCATTTCAAGGACATATACGGAATCGACAATTTCGTTTCAATTGGCATTCACTAGCTCCGTCCATAAGAATGAGATAAAAATGCTTTATCCAAGTTCAGCGGTATAAATGAGTTCAGCCCTAGATTTTTGCTACTTTGACGCAAACATTGATTACAAGAACACAATTTGTGACATGTGCATGAAAAATTCGCGTACAACTTGTGCTTGTGTGGTATTCATGGCCTGATTACTCAGTAGGCCGAATAGGCCATGGCCTAGGACCCCCACCATTTGGGGGTCCCCAAATGGTAAAAATTGTTTTAGTCAATGGCTAAAACTGTATTATCCAATGGCTAAAATTGTAAATTTTGAATACAGACCATAAAAAATTATTTGACCTAGGTCCCCTGGTATCTTAATCGGGAACTGCAGGTATTTATTTTTTAATGGGCTAAGATCATGCATTAAAACCGGATTTCCGATGCTTGGGAAAATATTTCTCATTTCAAAATCGTTCTCTTTTTCCAACTCGTCCTATCGTCTGCGTCTTTAAACAGGCGAGAGCTATCTTCTTCCTTCCGCTTCATTTTCGCAATCGCCCAACCGTGTGCAATAAAGCGGGCTGTCCCTTGTAACGGATAGATTCCTGGAGGCGAGAGATCCATAACGCGTATTCCCTTTCGGTGATAAGTGGCTCCGCATACATATATCTCTGCCTGTCAAGACGCATTATGCGACAGCCACCAGCGCGTGGCGAGGATCAGAAATGGTCAAGGGACCGTGACAGAAGCCCAGACAATCACTGCGGACTGTATTTGTTTACATGTCGAGTTCAGGTCTGCATGGATTAGTCTGGCTCCAAAGTTTGAACTCTCTCTCCTCTCTGTGTCCAAGAGATTATCTTCGTCAATGCTTCCCAAAAAGTATCTCTTTTTTTTTGGAAAACAGCCACTGTTAGGAATTATTCGATATAATCAGAGTGGAAAATTTCTTGGAAGCCGACTTGATCTGAGATTAATTGATAACAAATCTGTTATCCAGATGCTGCATGTGTGTGTGTGTGTGAGCAAAGGGAGGGGAATTTTCTTGGCGTCACATACACACATTTAGCATTCGATAGTCATTTGCTGCTGGAAGTATTATTTGTTAGTACGGTACTTCGTGTGGTTTATTTTGTTTTCGTTGACATGATCAATGTTGGGGTGTTGTCTTGTGCCAGCTAGGCTGGCAATTTGGGGTGCGCTGCTTCATTTTTCCTCCAACTGTACCGTTATTTGGTGTGGTCCGACTACCACAGTACAGTTGCGCCACATGGACCCGTTCATAGGGTTAGGCACCCATTCACGGCACAACTGCGCATTCACACAAAGAAAGGACAAGGAGAGGAGAGAGAAAGCACATCCATGCCTGACCAAAGATTTGAACCCAGGACCTTTCCATCGCATCTTGTGAGATTTTAGTGTTTCGGCAACAAGGCGTAAAAGTAAAACTTCCTCCGTCTAGGGTCGACGAAAGGCCATGTCATCCTAGTCGGAAACTCTCCCTTGAAGGGGCCTGGCTCAGTGTCGGAGTAGCATAAATTTGACAAGTTTTATGGAGGAGGAAGGCCTAGTGATCAAATTGACAACGAACCCGCCCTGTATCCGTCCCAAATGAATCACTACATTTAAGTCGAAAATTTTACCTTAAATCAATTGAATCCTCAGAATTCAATTGATTTAAATTATGCTTACTTGATATGCAGAAAATCGTATCATGTAATCATAATTTATTATCTATTGAAATATGGCTCACACATTTGCACACATACTCGTATACTTCGAATCCGCAGATCTCTTGAACATATCGGTCTGCGATATCGTCAAAAAAATTGATGTATATTCAATTCCCACAAAACATTGCTTAACTTGGTTAGATAATGAAATTTAATTCTCTTGGATTTTCCATTTGTTATGGCTTATTAGCTGAATTGCTTGTCAACGCTTAAAATCAGCCACTTTAGGGTTGTATTAGTTGTAAGAAATTTCAGGTATTGTATCTCTATTATGACACTAGTTCAAGCAAAACTCACTTTCTCGGGGGAGGAGGGGGGAGTCATAAAGTATTTATCTGTAATGCAAGCTGTCATTGTGCGTTAAAACTGAGGATTTGGGCGGCGGACTGACCCCCAGAACTCTCTTGTTGCTCCCCTACATTATGAAGTATATTGATGTTGATACGCGAAAATATCGCTGCGAAATTTATCTATTTAAATAAGTTTCTGAACGAATGATAGCTAAAAGTTATGATTAAATCCACACGATCTTCTTAAACAATTACTACTTACTGTTCCATAAAAAACCTCGTTAAAAACACTTGGAAAAGGATGCATTGAGTCATTTCTGAGGAATCGGCAACTTATTCCAAAATGAAACAATTGAAATGACTTAAAATAAATTGAAGGAAACCAAAGAAACAATGACGGGGAAATAACTAAATAGACAATTATGAAGAAAATTACTGGGTCTTGAGCAAACGTAATTGAATCTTCCATTTTGAAGTTCGAAGAAAATTACAGGAGTTGATTTTTTTCCTCTCTCTCGCACTATATATTTAGAACCAAATTAAACGAACCACTTAAAATAGAGTAAAATAACTCACACAGCTTGCACACTTATACAAAAAATTACAAAAATTACTACTCAAACAATATATGATTAGTTCATACCGTGTTACTGCAAGTGGCTTTTAACTGACATACTTAGAGAGCTTTTGACTGCTGTTTCAGTAAATTCTCTCTAAAAAATGCAACAAGCATTTTTTTTTTTGTATCATTTAGTTTGTCCGTTTTAATAAACTGAGCGTGAATATTTTATTTCATAATTTGGAAACATTGTTAACATAAATTTGTGTAGATAAACTTTACTGCCAATGGTGAGGATAAACCATTTAGATTTGTTGAAAATTTAAAGTTTAGGGGAACCTCACATTTTGAGTTCGAAAAGTATTTATGCATTTAAATCTATTTTCATTCTTATTACTTTTCTGGTAGTTATTTACTTTAGAACTTTCAGCGTTATTGTTGTGATCATCATACAAATTGTTTTTTTTTTTTTTTTTTTCAACGAAAGAAAAAGTATATATTCAACACTACGTATACAACCCAAATTCAAAATAACAGAATATCAGAACTGTTTGAACAAAACTTGTCCCTCAGTCGGGGGAAAAATGAACGCATGCAAATTAAAAAGACTAAAACTCCTTATTCATGAATGGGTAAATCAATTTAAACATTTTTTCAGATATTATTTTAACAATTTATGGATCATTAACACATTGGAAAAATAGATAGATTTTTTATATGGGTCAAAAAATTAGAATAATCTTATTCATTCATTGGGAATTTTAAAAAGTAGCGAAAATATTTTCGTACCTGATGTTACCCTGTTAATGCCTTGTTAATTTTACGCTCTTTTAAAAGCATTTATTGCTCAAAATGGGTCGTCAAGGTGATCAATAGGGGAAAAAAAACGAAGTTACATATTGTATAATTTTTAAAGTTAGAAAAAAACTATCCAACTCAATTCAAATGAACATTTTACAATCAACGGTATGTAAGATTTTAAAGGTATATATAAGGACTGACCAACTAAAAAGTAACCGAAATAAACGAGGTAGAAAAATTGTAACACTTGGCTGAAATGAACCCAAATTTTGGTAACTTGTCCAAAATAATCGTTGAAAAATGCTTCTTACGTCCATAAGTGGTGGACAGAATGTATAGTTATCTTATCTACGCCCACTACACTTGGACGGTTGCATAAACTGCAGTTTTAATTGTGGATCTACGAAGTAAGACCAAAGATAAACATGAAACAGAAATGTGCACGACTCTCCTGGAACGAAGATAAGCTCAAAAAGGGGCAACAAGGTTGGAAAAGTATTATATTCAGTGATGAATTTTTTTTTTTTGAAATAGCTGTGAACAAAAAAAGGTGTCCGGGTTTGACGTTTAAAAGGAAAAGCGTATGAGTGTATGAGAAATCTTGTGTAAGACGTTCTCCCCACTTTGACAAATCCTTCCTGATTTGTGGGAGCATGAGGGCTGCTGGAATTGGGAAGTTATGTATGCCTTAAAATAAAACAATGCGTGACTTCCGCTGCTTATCATTAATACTGTATGATACTTCATTTGAGGCACAGCAGTTACACATTAAGTGACACATGTAATTTTTCAGCAAGATTCTACTCCTAAAATTACGTTACCCCCTTTATTTACGTTGTTTTTTCACCTTAATCAAGATTCTACTCCGTGTCACATCTCTAAATCGACTCATAGATTTTAAACTGAAAGAGTAATTTCGGTATTAAA
This sequence comes from Uloborus diversus, assembly GCF_026930045.1. Taxonomy (NCBI): domain Eukaryota; kingdom Metazoa; phylum Arthropoda; class Arachnida; order Araneae; family Uloboridae; genus Uloborus; species Uloborus diversus. The sequence goes on along the minus strand of NC_072734.1, from coordinate 160,496,543 downwards.
TTGGTTAGGCAACTTTACCAATCTCAATACGATCAAGAATTTGTGGTAATGTCAAATCTTAAGAAAGCGGTTCAAGACCTGGTGCACGCCAACAAAATTGAGCTCGTTGCCGCATTCAAGAGGGTATGGAAACAGTTAACAGAAACGATTAATGTAAACAGGTGGTAGAATCCGTGTGAGAAAGGATTAAAGCATTGAATCCAGCAAACAATGACGCATTCCAGTATTGACTTTTTTTTTTGAAAGAGTTTTTCTACCTTTATTTTGAATATTCTAACTTTTTGACTCAATGTAAAATTTTCATCACTATAAACTTTTGGATTATTCTGTCTAAGATTATTTTTAATTGAGTATATTCGAAATAAAATGTACACTTTAAGGTTTAAGACCAGTGGCACGCTTATTTAAACACCTAATTTGCACTTACATTTGGTTAGAATAAACTGTTTTGCAAAAAGTAGGAAGTATTCCATTATTTCGAATTTGGGTTGTAATATGATTTATACGCCAAATTGGCAACCTTTCTACAGTGTGACAAAAAACCAAATTTCATTTAAAAAAAAATAATGGTACGTCGAAGCAGCATGGTTGATAAATTCTAAACGTTTACAAAATTATAGTTAATTTTTAAATTAAATAACGAAATGCCTCACTTACATACACATTTGAATTTACTTTTCCTATTATGCCAAATAAAAATGCAATTTTAAAAAAAAGAAAAGTTCTTTATGCTTCTATTTGAGCTTCGAATCAATTATTTTTCTCTCCGTGATAAAAATATTTTGTATTTTCGTCATTCAACTATAGAGTCTTGAAATTCCAAAAACGATTCATATTTTCGAAGATATTGCATGACGTCAAAGCTCTTTTCATTAAAGTTTTTCTCCAAAACATTTCAATGCTTCTTTTTATGCTCTTTTAATTGAATGCCAATCCATTAAATTATTTTTACATTAATAGCTCCTAAATTAATCCATTCAATGTTCCTAAAATATATTTTGCAGCATCTTTAATTATCAAGGATTTCTTTTCATTCAAAAGCATTTACGGTGAAGTATATTACGTTAATGGCAGCAAAGTGATGTTAATGAAAGTACGCTAACGACGAAGGAGTAATTTTATTTACAGTTTTATTTACCTTTCTCTCACATGGTACTTGTCGCAACTGAATAGTTTCGATTTTATTTTCTCATTTTTTTAAATCAAATGTGTATAAAATGCTGAATACAACAACTGCGTTAATAACTTATTTAAACATAAAGTTTGTTAAAAAAAAAGTGAATATTTTTATGTGATGTATTTTTTCTGATAAGATGTAGTAATTTTGTAAAAGTATGGGTGGGGGGGAAGAAGAAATAAATATATTTCTGATACAAAATGATGAAAAGATATCTCTCTTTTATTGTAATAAAGTGGGACTGACTTGGAAATATAACATTAGTCTTGTAGAGTTTGATAATGTATTCACTTTTTAATTTTGGGTATTTACAAAAATGTAGTTTTAAAACATTTGTTAGCAGCAAAATTTCATTTTTAGTGACAAAATTAAGTTCTTAATTGAGAAGAGAAAATGTTCGGTAAATCAATCAGGGGACTGTTCACAAATGATGTCACATTTCGAAGGGGGCGGTTCATGAAATTGTGACAGTTAGTGGCAAGAAGGAGGGCGGGGGTGACATCAGGCACTTTATGCGGTAATGTGTTTATGGAAAACAGCGTGACATGTGACAAAAGGAGGAGATGTAAGGTGAAGTGTGACCCTTTGTAGCAAAGGGGGAAAGGATAAAAGTATTAAAAAATAATTGTGGCATCATTTATGGGTAACCCTTATCTGTAAACGTTAGTGAATTATGTGAGGCCTCTTTTCTCCACTTTACCAACCTCTTAACGTAGCCTTAGGCTAACATTGAGGCAACTTTTCCTCACCTCACCCAACCTCTTAACTTAGCCTTAGCTTGATATTGAGGCTTTTCTCCACCTTACCCCATCTTTTAGCGTAGCCTTAAGTTAACATTATTGAGGCTACTTTTCTCCACCTCACCACACACCTTAACGTAGTAGCTTTACTTTAAGCTTTAGTTCTAACAGAAAAAACAATGTCATATATATATTTTTTTAAATTAAATTAAATTTATTTATCTCTATATGAGCTTGAAATTACGTCATTACTCCTATAAATTGGTGAGCTCTATGAGAGCTATTATGATACCAGGTAGAACTACCTTGTCATTATGTTACCTATAAAAATATGAACCCAGAGCGCTACGGTATGAGACTGACAGTTTTCAGTCGCTGTCGTATTAATTGGTGCCATGTTCCGTGTTAACCTGATCGGTAAAGCGTTGAACTCGTATCTGAAGAGTCACGGAATCGATGCTTGCCGATCGAAGATCTACCGTGTACGCTAATTATGACTGGTGCGCGTTAAATGTGTCATGGTGATAAAGTCCTTCAACTTCTCATTACGGATCAATACCTGTGTTGGTGCAGACAAGGATTTCTTGGCTCTTGGTCCTGGTCTGGACCAAAAACCAGAGATATTATTCAAGGTCTCATTCAACCAGTTAAACCACGTGGAGTGGTAGGTACGGGGAACTCTGGAGTTCTTAGTGGCGCATCAATTTTTAAAAGAGAAAATGTTAATCAATAACGATGATTATGGAACTCTGCTTGAAACAATTACAGAACATGCTTGATAACAAAACGTTTGTTAATTCGTCTCATTTTGGAAATGTTCTGGGATAAACAAGAGAGCTTGCACAAAAAGTGCGTAGGGTTGTTTTTTTTAGAAATACATGAAACCAAGAATGAAATATGTTCTTTTTACAGGTCGCCAAACTGAAATGTCAATGTGCAGATAATGACGAGAAAGGCAAAGTTGTAAAAAATCGCCGTTTCTTCATTTAGGGCTCAATCATGGGGCAAAACCTTCCCTATTCTCTTCCTCATGACCCTTTTAATGATGAATTAATGCAACTTTTTCCGGGCTACGTGCAAAACAAAAAACTCTTCGGACCATGAACTACAGCTGACAACTAATGGAGTGGGGTTTTCTCGGATGGGAAGCCAGAGTGTAAATGTTGCTCAGCGTGGGTTCACTTTTTCCCAACAGTGGGAGGCCCCAACTCGAAAATAGTGTCTGAAATCGTGTTATTTTCGTTTCAGAACCATGAAATGGATGGTGACGAATGGGAAGGAAAGTGCCCAACTTCTCGTTCTTTTTTCTAATGCATGGTAGAGCAATTAGCAGGTATAAACGCAGAATGAATCCTGTTGTGCAGATTTTGAATACCCAATAGCATGTTTCCTTTGCTTAGGCCAATATCTAGGGGGCTCTAGCCAGGGGTGTGTACAGGAGAGGGGAGAGAGAAGGAACACCTGTTGACCCGGGCACGAGTCTGAAGGGGGCCCAAGATTTTAAAATTAGTGTTGAAATAAATGTAGAGATGTAATGTAAACAACATGGAAGGGGCGCTTAAAAGTCATTTGTGACGGGCCCCAAAATTTCTTTACACGCCACTGGCTCTAGCTTTGGTAGGCGTGAACCACGTGTTTGGCGTGGACAGCAGCAAAGTAGTGCCAAATGGATGGCGAATATTGGTTTCCTTTTTTCTATTGCAGAGAAAATTCTCAAAAATGGCAAACCAACAGGGAAACCAATTGTTTACTTTCGTTCTATCTTTTCCGCTGAACGAAAGGTAAACTTCCCGCAGTTTCTTTAATCTACGAGGGCTTCTGATTAATATAAATTTTGCTGAAAGCACAGGATTCGTCGTTCTACAGTTTTCTCTTTCCTTTCTCATTTCAAAAAGTTTTAACACTTTCACATTTTTAACCCGACAATTAACAACGCAGGCCCATACATTAGAAAGACTAACGACAAAATTTTATCCATTTCTAAAAAAAGTTTACTCTCGCAGGTCTATTATGTACAAGATCTATAAAATATTTTATATGTTATACATAAAATGCCTGTACATATGCATAATACCTGTAACTATGCAGTCGTTTCAGATAGAACTTTATAGCATAATTTTTATGGTCTATGGCAGAATATTTATATGGTATAGTTATCAACGAAATTAAAATGTTCTCATATTTTTTGGCGGTTTATGTATATTCTCCGTAAACAGATCCTCATAAATCCGTATTAAAAGAGGATACAGGTTGTCCGAATTCATGAAAGTACGGACTAAGCAAAATACAGTAAATTGAGCCGAGGCACATCAGTAAAAATTTTATTTTGAATTTAAGAGAATGAAATGTAAAACTGCATAAGAGAAAATTACAAAAATTCATTACGAAAACGCAAAAGTACATTTTTGCACAATCTCGCTTTTTAATAGAAGTACAGTAGTGGTACATTATGTCCGGATTAAGCGAAGTTCGGTTTAATAGAGGGGTTAACGAGGGCTTACTGTACATTTAATGTAAGGTGTAATTTGAAGTGAGAGATCTCGATCTCATTACAACGAATACCAACACAATGAAATATCCATTTCAACGAAATAAATGTTCAGCGCCGTTTTAATGGGTCATTACATTACTTGAATTCCATTACAGCGGAATTCCCGCGTTGCACCGAACAAAATGGCTGTCCTTTGACATTCGTTGTAACAGAATTTTGCTACATACTATCTAGACCAGCCATCGATCGCGATCGACCGGTCGATCTCGAGTCCATTTTCAGTCGATCACGGCAACATTTTGTTCCTTTTTTTTCCTTGGCAGAGTACTATTAATAAACACGATTTTCGAGGAGGGAAAAATGGCTCTTCTTCGAAATTAGGTTGAAAATTTTTTGCCACAATTTGTTTCATATTTTCCATCTTTTTCCCTTTTGTTCTTGAAAAAGTGTTCAAAATTCATGTTGAATGTACCGAAAAACTTTGATATGAATGTTTTATGATTTTTGGAGGAGGTTCGAAAACATCGTTTCGAATAGGATTTTGCATTGTACTTTTCTTTTAATTGTAAAATAAAACAACCCACTTCAAGGTTTGTGTCTAAATGTAAATCCATCCTAAGTTTAGTGGATTATTCTTTCAAGATCATTAAGGAAAAGGGTGTCTTAAAAATATTAAAAATTGTTTACCTATTATCATCAATTTTCAAAAGTTTGTTGAAACATTATTTAAAAAAAAAAACTAAAAAATCATATAAGTTTAAATTAGGAGAATTTAAAATATGTATTGTCAAAAGAAAATTTTATTTTGAAAATCCTAGAGATAGTTTATAAACTTTAAAAAATACAATATATTAGTGTTCGAAATTTTTTGGTGTGGGTTAACACGTGAGTCAAGTGGGTGCTCACTTAATATTGTTTCAATAGTTCAAATTGAATTTCTAATCAGCATCATTAAAGTTGTTTTAATAATAGTTAGGGGGCTTAAAGTTTAGGGTCTAGAGTCTAGACCCTATCCATTTTCTCCGTGCATTACCATTGATTCTCCTAATAATTGTTGATTTACTCAATATAATAATTCTTTAACGCCTTTGTAAACTTTTCACGAATAATCTGCAAAAGAATGGATAAAAAGTGTTATTATATAATAATTTACACTCTAAAAAAAAACGCGTAATCATGACAAAAATCACATGAGAAACCTAGTTAAATTCTCAAATCATTTTATACAAATAGTTGAACACGGGGCAGAAATTACCCACAATATCCTCTTGAAATTTACAAGGAGGAGGAACCAGGAGAACTAGTCGATAAATGATAGTTGATGACAACTACTGACACATCATTACTCATGTGATTAATGAGATAAAAATCGGTGCTGTGTTTAAAAAAAAAAAAGTAAGAGAAAAACGAAAGAGTTTTCTTGTAATTCTCATATTTTCTTTCTCTCTCTTTAAATATACGTGCATGATTGAGTCAGGTTAGAATATATTTTGAAATATAACAGTCAACTTGATGAATATTTTCTACATTTATGACGACTCAAAACAGTTTTTTTAACCGTTTTTGCTGCTTTCACAGGTGAACGGTTAAAAACCGGTTCTGCTGAAACTCATGTCATGTAATTGTAATGGATTTCGTATTCATTACTTTTCTCTCTTAACATATCTTAACAATTTAATTACAATTCTACTTAACTTTTATCGCTGCTTTTTTCATTATCATGAGACTTGAATAAAAAGTGCGAAATAACTAATGATGTCTCTACTTTAGTTTCTACCGTTTTGCAACTCTGCTCATGCGTTTTCTGTTTTATTCGGCTGGGTTTAGGCGTAGCATAGGTCGTCTTGGTGGTGAAGGGAGTGACGGACCCGTTATTTCAAAATTTTACACGGGGGGGGGGGGGGGAGTTTTGTGTTCGACGCATTTTATAGGGAAAAAATGACAAAATACATACAAAAATACCAAATTTCATTACGTTTCAAAAATCCAGGAGGTGGGCCAGTCCCCCCCCCCCCCCCCCCACCCGAGATCGACTAAATGACGGGCCTGATGAATGAATTAAGCCACACAACTACTGTTCACAGAAAATGGGAAATAATTATCTTTATTTTTATTTTTAATTCTTATACGCTTTAATTGAATTAAATGGTACAGTTAAGGAATCAGTTAACTTTCTTCACCACTGTATATTTGAAAGTTGTTTGGTTGATGTGGTATAATTAACTCATTTAGTCCAAAACTGTGACAAAGTGGCTTAGCTCTTTTCACCCCCAAAGAGACGATATTTTAATGATTTGATGGTGACATTATACAGGTGCGTCTTCGATAGAGGGAGGTTCATGGTGAAGAAAGCGCCATTGAATTTTTTAGGGAAGTGTTTCAAAAAGGCGATTCAATTGCTGTGGTTGCTTCGGAGTCAATCATTTTATTGACATACAGTTGTACCCGCACGGCTTTGCCCGTAGTTTAAAATTAAAAGGTCATTTCGTTCGCCTGTATATTTACAAATAATGGATGATGAATTTCTCACCAATTTGCTGTGTTAATTTGCTCGCCCACTGTCGCATATGGTTGTTTGCTCATCCACATTAAAGTAATTTGCTCGCTCACGTTATGGTGATTGTCGTCCACGTCATAATAATTTGCTGGTAAAATGTTCTTAAAATTGGAATAGAAGAAGAACAAAATCGAATGTTCGAGAAATCGCTTCGAGGTGCACAACCCCATGCTACAAATAAATTTTGTGCCAAATTTCATGAAAATCGGTCTAACGGTCTATGCGCTATGTGCGTCACAGAGATCCAGACTGAGAGAGATCCCGATATCCTGAAAGAGAAACTTTCAACTTTATTATTAGTAAAGATAACTGAATCAATAAAGAATGATCTACAGAGCCCATTCCACGGAAAACGGTAAATTTTCGTGACGCTTCAACATTTCATGAAAACAAATAAATAAATCAAAGGGTGATAAACAAAACTTTGTTGCTTATGCAAACACAAACGTGCGTGTAACTTCTTGAGCAAAAATTTTCGTCATTACCTTTTAAACGGGACAAATTGACAATGGAATGACCACATGAATTTTTTTTCCAACGGTTTAAATTATCATTTTTCAACAAATGAGGTACTATGTTTCCTTTACTGGAACCTTAGCCTTCAAAATCTACAATTTGTTACGTCATTGCTATATTAAAAGAACTAAAATATTTAGTAATGTATAGAGCAAACTACAAGAGGTTGACTTTGGATGTTCCGCACGTCACGCATGCAAACAAATTAGATTTTAAGCAACAAAGTTAATTAATAAAAATAATACTGTGTCAGGAGCATCTATGTATCAAATGTAAAGATTAAAAAATGTGCTAACTACTATTTAGTTAAAATTTTAAAATCTATAAAAAAAAAAAATTTGGTGAAATTATCGAGTCGGATTGTCCCGCATGTGATGGGGCAATGGCCCTACAGAATGGACAAAATGTATTAATTTATTTATCTATCTTCTTGTTTGAGATTTTATCTTCTTTACTGAAATTTTTATTTTATTTATTTATTTCTTTATTTATTTTGCACCCTTGCACTTTTTACTTTTCTACGTTTCCCCTCGAAAATATAATTGGTACTAATTGGTATAATTGGAGTGTAAAATGGTATAAATCACAAAATGCTGTGTTTCATAACTCGGTGATTACTATTGTCAATTTTTTGTGTTGGTGTTATTTTCCCATGGACATTAGTTCCCTTTAGAAGACTTTATATTAAAATATAAAAAAATACTTTTTGAAATTTGCCTGAAAAAGCATTGTTAACATTACATTTTTTTCTATTTTATAGATAACTGAATTGTTCATATCTTCTGATTGAGTCTTGGATTTTGCAGGTATGTTGGAAAACTGTTTTCTTTACCATTTATTGTGCCAAAACTTTCACAGTTGGTCTAAATAGTAATGATTTGCTGTATGAGTTTTATTTATTTTAATATTCTGCACTACAAACATTTTAGTGTATGAGACAGAATAATTATCATTATTCTCGTTTTTTGGTGATGTTGTTAGAATAAAGGTTATTCAAAAAAAAAAAAAAAATATTTGCTATTAACAACCGCAATCAACAACTCATCAAACAGTAAATTATTATCCTGTAATAATTTACTGTTTGATCCTGTAATAATTTACTGTTATAACTGTAAATTGGTATTGCCAATCAAGTTGCTCGAATACGAGAAGCTTAACGACGACGACTTAACTTCAATGACTGTTAAACTAAACCAGTAGCGGATTTGAGGTAGGGCACAGAGGGCAGCACCCAGAGAACAATATTAATTTAACGAAACCATGAACTATTTTTAAATTTATTTCTCTAAAACATAGCAAACATTTTCAGACTGTTTTTAAAACATAACACATGCAAAGCATATTTTTGAATTCAAGGGTACATAAGTTCGAGACTCGTTCTTTAATTCTTCTTCTCTTTTTTTTTTTCTTTTTTTTAAAGGTGAATATTCTGTTTTAATAATCTGATGTTTCAATTATTATGACAATGATTGAAACATTTTAAGTTATATCACGCATTATTATACCATTTTGCTAAAATTGTGTAACGTTTAGTATTTGGTTGGCTTAACATGGTTAAAAAAATTACATCAAGTAAAATAGCATATAATATCTCTGTATTTTAAAGTAGATTAATGGGCTTTAAGTGTTCTTGAAAGACATTTGGAAGGAATCTCACGAATACTTTTTTTTTCAATTAAAAAAATTGGTGGTGTGTGGGGGTGGGGGGTACTTTTTTCTTTTCGGTGCCTTTTCCAAAAACTATTTCTGTGTGCTTGTGGGGCCCAGAAAACTTTCAAGAAAAAAAGTTTGTGTCAAGAAACTTTTGATCAATCTTCTCCCCACTGAAATAAAGTTCTGGCCGCTGTCCAATAGATAAATTTGAAATATCAACTGCCATCAGTGTTGTTGAAATCACATTTCTGTTTTCAGTGATGGATAAATGTTTGATACTAATAATTTCGTCATTTTTATTGGTCATAATGAGTCTTAATAGTTCATAAAATGAAAAATGTGGGTAAAAAGGCTGTGTTTAATGGGAATTTTTCTCACAAGTAATAATTTCCCTCTGTTTTCTGAATGAATACATGTATTAGTGTATTGTGAATGAGAAAAGAAAATTATTTCTCTTCAACATCGTTTTTCTACTTCACTATAAATATATGATTGCTCTGTTGGACTTAGTTTTCTCAAAACCTGTTTTCTAAAATACTGATATCCCCTTAAGTATAAGATTCAAATTTTATTTGAAAACAGATGTAACTACACCATGGTCATGTAATTTTAAACCTCATTCTTTTTTTTTATTTTTATTATTCGTGAAATTTTATTCATTGCTCTGGAATAAGAATCAAAGCAATTTCTGCTTTGGTTTTTTTTTTTTAAATCAAAACTGCAGTTATCCTTTTATTAATAACTAAGATTTTTTTTTTTTCAAATTGGAAAAAATAAATGTCTGAATCAGGTCAAGCAACGATATTTTCCTGTTATCGTTGAGTTTATCACATTTTCAACTAAATAGAGTCTGGAATAAGAAGTCTTTCTGATTGGATTGTTATAGAATAAAGCCTTTTTTCTTTCTCAGGAGGGTGTTTTGTAAAAGCTGCATTTTTGCTTTACTTTATTTATACGTATTGTCTTATTTTTTCAAACTAAAAAATTAATAGGCCATGCATTCATTTAAGTTACCATGTATCTAATTGGAAAGACTTTAAATGTTAATTAGCTAATGTGTTCAGTTGAACCAAATATTATTTTAAGTAATTTTTTTTTGTGGGGGTGGAGAAAAACATTTGCAATAGAAAATATGATACACAATGCAAATGTTATGAACATTTAATATCCAAAGTTTTATGACAGCATGTATGTTAATTGTTATACTGTTATTGTGTTGATATTTTTAAAGTTAACAACAGCACTCTTTAAAGCCAATTACGAATATATCAAAGCAAATATCGATCAAAATAAAAACTAAACAGACTATCAGTATACGAAAGGAATATTGACAAAAAAAAAGGGCAGTTATTTTCTTTCCTCTTTTTTTTATTCCCTTTCGTTTTGTTCTTTTTTTCTTTCTTTATATCTCGCTTTTTGACCCCTTTTTCTTCTGTCTATTATGCGCAAGACATTGTTCTTAAAACTATTTGCAAAAAGAAACGAAACATTTTTTTTTTCAATTTTTAAATAGTATTTAGTTTATTCAACGCGCGTATTTGCTTTGAGACAACAATAGACCCATCATTTCAGTTCCCCCCTTTTTTTTCTATCAAAATTTAAATGGCGGATGAAAGAGGTAAAACGAAGACCGGCCAATTTTTGTAAGATATCACCTGTCCAATGAGATATTGGAATTATCCAAGCAAAATTGAAATGTTTTACTTCTTTGGATAGTTTCTTAAATTACCGCATGGTGGCGTATTCAACCTCTAGAGTTGTGAATGCATTAAGAACAAATGTGCATTTCTGCCTGACATGCAGAGGTTTACATAAAATTCAGAAATAGTAATATCTTGATTTAGAATCTCTGTACTTTTTTCGTGAAACCCTTCAACTTTTTTGACAGCTGAACAAGTTTCATAAACTTTCGCTTGTTTCTGAAGAAATTCCGCATTCTGCTTTCTGCATCTATTTTATAAGAATTTGACGAAAGTTGAAAAAACAAGAAAGTGCCGAGTTTTTCAAAAAGTCGTAATATATGTCACGTTCATTTAAATGCCGGATGACACTGGTAGTGTATGAGTGGGCAAATATTGCAAATATAAAATACTGACCAAATACTGTTGATAAACATTCCAAGTTTTTGTAGAATTAATGCTGTAAGATTTTCATCATTGTTTTAATATTCTCAATAATAGCTGTTTCAACGAAAAAACCATTAAAATCCAGGATGAACTTATGAAGAAACAACATAAATAGTCATATAAAGGAAGAATTAAATTGCCACTATTATGTTTTATAATAAAAGATACCACATTATATCTTCCCGTAATTCTGATTTTTGACTTAAACTGTGCAAAATACGTTCAGTTTTGAAAACTAGGAGAATTGAAATGCAGTGAGAAGAACAAATTTAGACGATTTAACATTAAAAAAAAAAAAAAAAAGGCATGGAAATCGCTAAAAGTTGTTTGACTTAGAAGTTACTTTTTATATGTGATAAGTCTATTATAGAGATTTCGGTTGTAATAAAACACCTAATTCTTGTACGCGGAATATTCCATGCTTCTGTTTTTGTATTAGAGAAGAAAAAAAGGCCCAAAACCATGGGAAACTAGCAACAGTTTGTTTCACGCAGTGGAACTGTAATTTTCGATTCTATTGTATGACATTAATTTGGCCATTTTACCATCTAAGTGTCCGTCATGGATGAAGCCAATGATTGATCGATCGAAAAAAAAATCGTTAATGCAAGTTTTGTCTTGGAAACTGGACTTTTGTACACAACCTGCTATCCTTAGACTTCTTTCAAAAGAAATAATAACCTTTTCTCTTCTTTTGCGAACGAGAAACAAAACCGAAAAGCAAATCTCAAATACAGTCTTAGTAAAAGACAAAACGTAAAGTTTAAATGAGTCGTGGAAGTTCAAGTTTTGAGTTTGGGGTCATTGTCCACTTTGCTTGCTTAAGCCACCGTTCTGAATGTGAAAATAATCAAGAGGACATTCAACGTAAAGAAAGTTTCGCTTTTGATTAAAATGAAAGGTTATGCTTCAATTTCTCGATTCTGAGATAATCAAAATTTGTTTTAAGTAACTACTAAGAGGCAATTTTTTCTGACTTTACCATTCATTTTCGTATAGAACTCTTTGAAATTGCATTAAAATAACAGGGTGGAGTAGACATTCCATTGCGAAGGAAATGGTCACTGGTGAAATAATCAAAGTTCGATTCTCTTTTGAGTTTTTCTCAGCACAAAAACTTTTTGCTTTACTTTTAAATCATTTCCTTGAAGTATGAAGTGATTTAAAAGCAAGTGTTGGTTTTATACACGTTGAATTGTTAATAATAAAAAAAGATAGTCAAAAATGTGTAAGCTTTAAGTTCAAATAATTGTTCAGTTCTCTGTTTCTAAAATCATATCAGATCATTGTCTTTTCTATACAATGTCATTTAGCCACTTCGTTTGGAGATGACACTAATTGCTAAATTTGTGGAACTGGCTTAAACATTAACGAATATTTATTATATGCACTGTAACAAACATATTAAACAAGAGTGCAAACTAGGGGGAGGGGGGTCATGGTGCAGACTGCGCCACTGAAATTTTTAGATTGGGGAAGTGTTTCATGCGTAGTTTTTATTTTCTGGTGGGGGGGGGGGCTCTTGTTTATGGGGGAGGGGGTTCGTGGTATTTAGAGGGGGTGCGCCATTGCTCTTGGGAGGATGGTATCTCTGTATTTTGAATCTTAGATAGAAACGGAAAACGGAACTTCCAGGTATTAGTTCCTGACTTTCTTAAAATCCTGCCTAAAAGGTTTTCAAAGCTCGTTAAAATTGCAAAGATTAACGTTGTTGCTCTTAAGTTCCCATAACACCGAGCAAGCACTTCTTTTCTGCTTTATGCAAATTTTAACATTTTAGGTAAAATTCATGCTCCACAGCTCGGTTATTCCCTTTTCCAGCCTGATGAGTCCACAACAAGGACGAAACTGCAGTCTCTGGACCAGGCTTTCGGTATTTGCATATACAGGTTATTTAAAATCGTGTTTGGGCAGATAGAAGCAGAGACAGAGCTTTTTTCTCTTCATTTTGTACACATCTACTTTGTTTTTGCTGAAAATTATTATGTACTCCTTGTAAAAGTTGTAAGTAAAATTTATCAGCCACAAAATCTTATTCCTGGTGTGTATTATGCAGTTGTTATTGGATAACTTTTCAATCCATAATTTGAATGAGGAAGTGTTCTCCAACAAAATCTTCCCCAAAAGAGATTGCATTATGAGCAATTTTGGCAAACCTTTATACCTTCCACACACAATCAAAGTGTTCTGCTACAGTGGCGGTGAATATTTCGTCTTACAGTTGAAGAAATCCAACAAATTCCCACAGAAAGTTGTTTTTACGAGTTCGATAGGTACAAGAAACCTATTTATTCTGCTGTGCGTGAGTGGAATAATGTGGCGTCAAATCTTTCCTTATATTGACGACGATTCTGCTTGTGACTCCGAAACACGTATTCTTCATTTTTACTTATAAGTGGAGGCAAAAAGTTATTATTTACTTAAGTATTGTGATATAAGAACAAAATCTAAAACTTCTTTTTTTCAATTCTATCTTAATCTTTTTACCATTGTAAAAATTATTTTGATGTCTTTGAGTGTGTGGAGCAATAACTTTCCTGAACTGGAGAAACATCTTTGGCATAGCGAGTAAGATTGCGAAGCCAATAAATTGAAAAACTTAAAAGTTCGCATAATGCTATCAAATGTTCCAACTTAGCCGCTTTTCGACTATTCTTAATTGCAACTACCAAGTTATTTGGATACGTGGATACGTCAAGTTTGTGCCACCACCTTTTTCTTGCTCAAAATACATTTTAAGCTCGCCCTTTCATAATATTGTCAACACTAATTTAGAAAAGTGCATACCAAACAGAAATTGGTATATCTGGGTCCTGTGTGGTTAGTGGTTAGAATAGTGGTGGCTGATAGTGGAAGTAAAAAGGCAACGTGACACTTGTTGATACCGTTGTCTGATTGGCGATGGGATAGCGAAAACAGTGCCAATTAGATGATCGAAATGTTCCTCAGAAGAATCGCCAATCCAATGGATAATTCATGGAAGTGGCAAACGTTGGTGCTAAACAGCAACCTTGTTTGTTTACTTCCGCTATCAATTCTCCCTGAATGTATTATAGGCAGCCTGGATTCAATCATCGGCTTGGAAAGAGTCTTACCAGTTGAGTTGAAAAGTCATGCAAAATTATTGGCAGCACTCCCGCACCGTGGTCCTGGGTTCCAATCCCGACCATGGTATGGATGGTTGGATTGCTAGAGTAGATTCTAGTTTTAAGCTATAGGATCCCTCCCCAAGGCTGCTGAGTCGAAGGCGTAAAGTTGGAGTTGGACGGATTTTGGGGTCAAATAATCGGGAGTCTAGCGGGAGTTGAAGGCTTTAAAATTCCAAGAGTCGGAGTCGGTCATTTTCCATCAGAGTCTGCAACTCTACCAGTTATGTAGAATCAGAGTCGAAGTTACTAAGTCGGAGTCGGACTAATTGCGGGGTAAAGGGGTTGGAGTCGAAGGTTCTTAAATTCCTGGAGTTGGTCATTTTCTCCGATTCCGTAGCCCTGGATTCCCCAGCAATCCACAAGGGTACTTCGTGCCCGAGTTGTTTAGCCAAGTATACAAGTACAAAATGGTAGATATTTTAGGTTAATTAGAACCAAAGTACCACCTATTAAACTGAAATCGGTTTTAGAACGTTCATCGAAATTGATTTCTTGATAATTCAATGGATCGGTGTGCAGCTGGTCATGAATTTTTCCTTTCGAAAAGCTACTTTTTTTTTTATTGAAGTTTCAGATAAGTGCTTTTATTTGTTCATGCTGCTACAGTTCGATGCGCATGGCTAACCATGATTAAAACGCGCCCAGAATTTCTTATAAAAATTCAGTTCTCTTAAGTTCAACAGCATTTTAAGGAATGTTATATAATTTCTATTGTTTACAATTCTGATCTCAGCGGGAAATTGATTGGACATTATCACAAAACGATCTCTTCTAGATAATTCCACTGATGTATAATGTTAATATTTATTGGAAATGGGGGCTTTGAACTTTTTTGCGATTAAAAGAAAGCTTAATTATCTAACTCTCATGATCGTTTGGGACATATCAATTTCCCTACCCTAAAAACGAATTTGTATGCAATATTGGCGAATTGGCGAGATAAATCCATTTCTAAAAATACTATGCCGATTATGGCACACGAATGCATTACAATTTGGCGGTAAAAATGGTTGCCAGAAAACTAATTACTTTTGGCACAGGAGATTTTATCTTTGTCCCGCCATCCTTAATATTATATATAGCACAGGACTAGAGTTCCAAGAAACGCCAGATTAGGCGCTAATGAACCCGCAATCGTTTGATTTTCATCTCACTATAGTTTACAATAAAATCCGAATACACCAGCTTATTTAACGCTCGAATAACGTTCCTGCTTGATATCCATAATATCACACTTCATGTATTTCTTTTTAGTTAACAGCCAGTTAGATTTTCTCGGAAAAGAAATGACCTTAGTTGTTTATTTATTTCCGAAAATGAATGTTGGTAGCTTGGAAAGTCTTGAAAAATATTTTTGATTGAGGTTGTTTAGGCACTATATGCTCTGAAATCATTTTGATGAGGCTAAATTAGAGGTTTGCGTACCAGTATTCCAACGGGGGAACTGGGTTATAAAGAAAAAAAAAAGCTAACCTGCCCCTTTTCCAAGAAACAGCTTCTGTTTTGTATTGTCTGAATAGAAATTGACTTCCGTTAGAAGAACCGAAGTTTCTGGATGGTTTGCCTTTCAATATAAATATTATAACTTTACCCTAATTATCTTCGTTATTTTTTAAATTATACTTCTTGTTTAAGGCTTTTTTTTAAGTGCAGTTATTTCCTCGAAAATCAAGGCTATAACTATAATCACCAGGAAGTTTGGACTTACATACGTTCGAATTTTGCCACAATTCCACCATTGCTTCTTGATGTATTAAAGTGCCCCCCCCCCTCCAGATTCTGGATAGTTGGAGCCTGTGTTCGTCTGGGGCGGATACAGGCTAGCATTTTAAGGGGGGTCAGTAATAATCCCCCCTCCGTCCTATTCCTCTCCTACGGCCAGGAATAATGCACCTTTTTCGGTAAAAACGTTACTTATTAATTTGATAATTAAAAGAGTAGGATTCCAAATGTTTACTTTAAAAAATTTAATGAATTTGAAAGATTACGGCATTTTTTTCACTTTTTATTCATAAATTGTTTGAACTCTGTGTGGATGTATTATAGTTGCAAAGGTTTAACCCCTGTATCCGCACCTGGTGCTCGTATGTAACAAAAAAAGGACACTGATTAAGTTAAATTTGATAGGTGTTACAAATGGAGGAGGTTGGCATCTTAACGTGCACTGTGATTCGTTCAAGTTAGCTATGAGCACTTCTTAGTTTCAACAACTTAACTTGGACAATATGTGCTAAGATTTATGCTATATTTCAAATTAAAGCTTGAATTTATGTTTCCGTTAGTCTTACAAAATGGAAATTTCTGATTCCTTCGCCAAAAATTCAGCAGTAAGGTTCTACTTTAGTTTAAAATGAATATGTAATATGTAGCTTGTAAATGTTTTCTCAACTTTATATTTGGAGTTCAATGATCTGTTTTTCAAAGAAGTAATGCTGCATACATCAATGCACCCTCTAAGGTCGAAGTCTACAGAACCCACAAGATCGTCCACAGATAATATTTTCGGCAGTTTATGATTGGAAGTTCGTAGGAGCAACTATATGAGAGTTTTCACATAACCCCCAGAAGTATCGTTTTCTGTAATTTCAAGCAGTCCAATCCCCTATACTCTCTGTACGACCTTGCGGAGTACACGCTTGAAAATCAAATTGCTTTCTTTTTCGCCATTGACGCCGAGCCAGCAGGATTGTTTGTCATTGTTTTCCATTTTTAAACTGATATTACTTACAAATAATCAACAATGTCTATTTCAATAAAAATTCGCATATGTCCAGCAAAGATTCGAAGTTTACACAACTATAGAAGATTTTCGATTTGAAATTAACACGCATGATGCCAACTGAGTTGTAAATTTTCACAATTCTTTTATGATGCCAACTTAACTATAACTATTAACAATTCTTTTTAGACACAATGGTGCAGTGTAAAGCATATAAACGAGTCCTTAGAACCTTACATTCCTGTCAGAATATGTGGTTTTGAAAACTGATACAGAAACTTACTTTTTGCGAAAGAGGAAAAGAAAAAAAAGGAATGAAAGAAAAAAAATGTAACTGTAACCTTGTCAACAAATACTCATGAGTTTACGATGCTGTAAAACTCGGCAACAACTGTACATGTCTGGGTATACGTTATCAACTTTAGTAAAACCCTTCGTGATCCTTATTGGAAGGAAGTGGTGCAGCGGATATGAGCACCGTTCGAAATCCCTGTCCTCCTTATATTATCGGCTGCTGGAGAAATATGAGTCGGCGGAGCCAATGACGCGGCGCGGTGGAGGTGAATAATAGTCTCCTTTCCTCTGTCGGCCTTGCACCGCATGTGGGATTTTCGATCGTTTGGCTTGTTTTTGTTCCCCCTGGTGGAGAAAATTTCGCCTCTGGGTTCAGATGGAGGGGACCACTCTGTTTTCAGGGGGAGAGAAGTTGCTTTTTTTTTCCCTCGTAAAACATATGAAAAGTCTCGGGAAGTTTGGAAAAGCGAAAATAATTGCCGGATTTGAACTGCGTTTGCTCTTTAGAGTTACTCCCAAACTTAACTACTTTTATTAGCATCTTTGTTTCAATGTAAGGATTATTATTATGAAAATAGTTCTGACGTCACACTTAACTCAAAAAGAAGAAATCAAGTTTGGAAAATTTAATGGTTTATTTCTTTGTTTATTTTTAAAAATATTTCTCCCTTCGGCTCGTAAAGCATATGAAAAGTCTCTGAGAGCTTAGGAGGGAATAATAATTGGCTGAATTTGGGTTACTATACTTTCCCATACTTCAGTTATTCTTTTATTAGCATCTTTGTTTCAATGAACGCATTATCATTATGAAAATAGTTCTGACGTCACACTTAACTCAAAAAAATAAATAAATAAATAAAAATAAATAAATAAATAAAGTTTGGAAAATTTATTGGTTTATTTCTTTGTTTATTTTGTAAAATATTTCTCCGCCTCATAAAGCATATGAAAAGTCTCGGAGAGCTTAGGAGAGAACAATTATTGGCTGAATTTGGGTTACTATACTTTCCTCCCATACTTCAGTTATTCTATTAGCATCTTCGTTTCAGTGAACAAATTTTTGTTTCAATGAACGAATTATTGTTATGAAAATAGTTCTGACGTGACACTTAACTCAAAAAGAAAAAATCATGCTTGGTAAATTTATTCGTTTATTTCTTTTCTTCATTTTAAAAAATATTTCTCCGGATCGTAAAGCATATGGAAAGTCTCGGAGAGTTTAGGAGAGATAAAAATAATTGGTTGAATTTGGGTTACTATATTTTTCCATACTTCAGTTATTCTTCTATTAGCATCTTCGTTTCAGTGAACAAATTATTACGATTCTAATAGTTCCGATGTTGTGATGTCACACTTGATTACAAAGGCGACATCAGACTTGAAATATTTATTAGTTTTTTATTTACTAATTTCTAAAAATATTATCGGTATTTCTACGGCTCGTTAAACATAAAAAGACTCGGATAATTTTGGAGAGAAAAATATAATTAGCGGGAGCCGGACATAACGTCCAGGAGGAGACATAAGGTCCGACGGACAAAGGGTCCGCGGACAGAAAGTTCATATTTTTGGACAGCTAGGCTAGGACATAACGCCCAGTTTTCTGAGCAGGTTGGACAAAACGTCCGGATTTTAAAGTTTTTCCTTTGTCTCAACTAATTTTGTTTAAAAAAATGTGAGCTTTTGGATGCAAAGACATCCAGTAAAAAAAAAAACCTCTTGGTCACCATAGTAAATTGTGGTTAAAAGTCATGGTAAAAACTCTCTTGAAGGCCTAACTGCTAAAATGTTAAGTAGTCAATAGATAGTACGAATGAAATTTATTTACGCTGACAAGTTTTGTTAATAAAGCATACAATTTTAAAAGACATGTTTTATTTATTTTCTTGAACTGGATGGGATTCATTGGAATTTTTAATGAATGGATAATGATTTGAGTTCTTCGGACTTAAGCATATAAACTGTGATAATAATAAATTTGTTCGTCCTGTTCTTTATTATTATTATTTTTTGAACTTCGAAGTTAACTACTAAAACTATCGCGTTGAATTACAACTTAAATTATAAATGAATGGTTTGAAATTCTTTGGGCTGAAGAAATGCCTGTTTTTTGTTTGCTGTTTATTTCTTTTGTGAACACTAGCTCAACTGAATCGTCTCCCCCCCCCCTTTTTGCGTAATCCGATTACAAATTTGAAACGCGTCCTTGATAAAATACAGCATATGCACTGTTTACAGAAGCAAATCCAAAACACATGTTGACATGCGACAATTTCGAATTTTGGCGTGAATTCAATGTCATTTTTTTGAAACAGGAAACGGAGTTGCTTGCTATTTCAGAAGTAGAAGCACTTTTTGCCCTCCGGATAATATATTAAATTCGTCTTCACTTCAATGATCCTTTAACGCAGACATTAAAGTAAACTGACACTTCCCGACCACCAGTCTTCCATCTACTTTCGGAGAGAAAAAAAAATGGTGGGGGAGCTGCAATGATGGGGTGCTGCTGCTCTGCTTTATCCTTGAAAGGACGGCTGTTGCTTCCTCCAAGATTCAAGGTCACTTTTATTATTAGCAGAGAGGGGTAAAGGGATAAAAGGGGCACTGAACTTCCGACCTCCCCTCTTTTTTTTTTTCTTCTTCCTTTTCCCTATCTTTCACCCGTTTTGCCCCGACGGGGAGTGGGGAGAGTCCACTAGACGAGAGAGGTGGGGATGGTTGGGAAAACGATTCCTGGAAAGCAAAAACAAATGGGCTGTTTTGGAGGTAAGTGGTTTTTCTCCTTTTTTGTTTTTGTTTCCCTCCCCCTTTTTGTTTTCTTGAGCATAAAGGTTGTTCGTTCTCTCTCTCTCTGTGCTCGACGTTGAGGAATTATTTAAGAATTTCTTTATTTTGATAACATCTTAAATTTAGAAACATCATATTTATTTTTATTGCATGGCTTGAATTTTTGAAAATACCAGAGTATAATTTACAAATTGAATGTTTAATCTTGCATTTATTTAAAGCTTTGAGAAGTAACTCCAATTTTTCTTTCAAATTGTTATATGTTGTGCAACTGAAGTTGCGCAATTAAATTGTCTAACGTATTATTAGAAAATGTACTAGGTATTAAATGGACAAGGTATATGTAAAAACAAACATTAATTCGGTACTATACTTCCTATTTTTAGCATTTTTGAATTTTTGAGATTTATTATAAAATTTAACTTCTTAAAACAACCTTAAATGTGGTATTCTTACGTTGCATGATTATTTGAACCTTATTTCCGACATTCGATGTTTTTATACGTTGCCATGAAAAACCAAGATTAGATAATGTCGACTTTCACTTTCACCGCAATGTGATTCATCGGAAATAGCCGTTCTTTGATCTTCTTTCACCGATGTCTTTGGTATGTGGATGTTGATATTCACCCGCTGTCAACATTTACCAGATTTCAGACTTTTGCAGTAACATATACAAATACTTACTGTGAATATCTTTCACTTTTAGTGATCCAGATTAATTGCATTAACACAATAAAAAAAAAGTGATATTTGCATGATGTAAATGAAATCACAAATAGCTACACAAATGAACGTTTGAATCTGATTGTAATAATCTTACACAAATGCAATTTTTCTTAAAAATTGATTTATCATAACCATCTAGAAACACTAAAATGAGTTAATTTTCTTGTCATTACCATTATTATTATTATTGGCTTGAGGAAAGCCTTTTGTTAGAAAAATGAGTTATTCTGTATTTTTCTTTCATTTTGCTCAATATACATTCCTCTAATCTAATATTTGGTTTAACTCAAGTTTTCATCGTTCGTCTAATCTGACTTGAAAACCTTGATCAATAACAGTTTTATTCCAAATTGTCGTTGATTTTGATAGAAACTGAAAAACGAATGATTTTAAACGATATATTAATGAAAAATATACAAGTTTTAGCAAGACGAAAGTATTTATCGTCGCCTTAAAGCAACAGTAGGATATCTTACTGTTTTTCCTGGGATTATATGTCGTACTGTTGCTCTGAGGCAAGGATATGCATTTTTTGTTTCTATTTCACCATACTTTATTCGGTTACATTTATTAATAACAACTAATTGAACTCAGTTATAGTTAAAACGTGCTAGTTTTGAGCTTTATTTGTGCCTGATGACTCATCGAGGAGTTCAGTTTTTATTCATTGAAAAAGCAATCTTTGTAAGTCCGAAACACGTGTACGTAATTTTATCGTTATTTGTGAATTATTCGTGTAAAGTTTCTCTGTATTAAATTCAGTTATACAATTTTTTTTTTGTTTGCGTATATATTTGTATAGTATTTTTCCGTATGCACAGAAACTTACTTCGATCGATAATTTTTTACCTCCTAAATCCAGGTGATGAGATTATGATACTGTATTTGTTCTATGAAAGTTGGAAGTATGAAATTTAGTTTCTTGATGGGATCAAGACAAAATTTATAGTTTTTATGCTACGTTGCCTGAATAAATCACTGAATTTCTCATTGAAAGTTCAGCATAAAGAATTCATCATTATGGTAATACTTTTTATGGATTGCTTTCCTTGGATTTTTGTATTTTCTTGATGGGATGACGACAATGGGTTTAGTTTCTTTGTAAAGAGATGTCGCAATGAATCATAGAATTTTTAGTTATACACCTAGCGTTTTATCAATTATTTTACCTTAGATTTTTAAATTTTCTTGATGAAATGATGAAAATATTTTTTGTTTCTTTTTGGGATGCACCGATAAGCAAGTTCGCTGATTACCGATTAATCGGCTATTGATAATAGGCCGATTAATCGGCAGGGCCGATGAATGATCATAATGACTATTTTTAATGCTACCAATCTTTCCATGATATTTTTCTCTTATAATTTTGACTTTAGAAACAGCTAATAGTTAGTTTGTGAGAGTTGATTTTTTTCTCCACTTTCTTTCCCAAATTTCATCCAATTTCTTTCAGACAATTTTCATGTTAATGTAGATAAAATTAAATTATCATAACTAGACATGAAAATGTAAAAATATTCGGGAGTAACCCCTGTGGCCATCAGGCTAATTTAGAAGCTCTTTTAAATGAAATTAATTTTCGTTTATTAGTAGCCATCTAATGCAAGACTTTTATTCCTTATAAAAATTATGAGGTTATTTAAAAAGCACAATACTAAAGGAGAAAAGTATCTACACATGAAAAATGTTGTAACGTTGTATACAAAATAGAAAATACAAATTAAAAAAAAAAAAATTCAACCATCAGTTTGTGAAAAATAATAATAATAAAGTATGTATATAATTTTTAAAAATCAAATGAAGTATTTGTTAATAATAACTTTTTGTTGAACCAAAAATTTATTACTAGAAGAGTAAGTTGTAAAACATATGATGTAATCGTATGTATAGTTAGAAGGAAAAACATAACTGAAAAAAAAAAATTGCGTCATCAAAAGTTGGGGGTGAGGGAGGGTATCATGACCTAAACTTAGGAAATGATTCTTTAATATTTCATTCAGTTTTACTCAATTTCTAAACTATTTGTTTTGTTTTTACTCTGAGTACTTTCATGCTACATGTTATAGTAATGTTCAACAAAAAATTACATTTACCAAAAATTACATTTACTTCTTGTTAACGAACGTATTCATCAAAGTTTCTTGTTGAAGGTATGCTTACAAAACATTTATTTTGGAAAATATTTTTTACTCCGATTAATCGGTAAAATTTGGGCGATTATGAATAATAGGCAAAATAGTCGATTTTGGCCTATTAATCGGCACATTCGTAGTTTCTTTTTTGAAATATCTTAATGAATCACTGGAATTTTCATTAAAAATTTAACGTAAACAATTTAATATTACAGTCGGATCCCGACTTACGTGAGAGATATGCGTTCCGAGACTCCTCGCGTAAGTCGAAATTTCGTGTTATGGAAAATTGTTGTGTATGATTTTTTTATTAATATACCCAATAACTTTTGACATTTTAACACGTTTTAAACTTTTTTAGACAATTTTTAACTATATTTTACCGTTCCTTACATAAAAATCTGAATTTTTAATGAAATTTTTTAAAAAGCTGCGTTATTCAACCTAAAATACGGTTACGATGCACAAAACAATGATCAATGGAGAGAGAGACGTAAAAATAAAACAGTACGGTACGTACAGTATGTAGTAATAATAAAACACTGCACTGTTAGAGTGGATACAATAAGTTACATTTATAACTTAAAAATTGAAGATGATGATTTATACTGCGCAATCTGATCGTTATTCTACTATATTTTTTTAATGCAGTAGCTTCGCATTTACTTTTATAACATGTACATCTATGGTAACACCCCTCTTTCAGGGTCTCTATAATTTACAATACAAGAGCAGATTCCAATTTCATATATTGTTTGCATTTTGCTTAAACACTACTCTGCAAGTTTCATATTAAAACTAAGGTTTAGACTTATACGGATTGCCTTCTCTTGACGTGAAAGATTCACTCATACCTAATTGTCGTGCTACCTTCGAACCACGAAAAATTCGGTGATCCTGAAAAACTTGCGTTATAGTCATTTCGCGTAAGTCAGATCGCGTTGTAACGGGAGTCGACTGTACTGTGATGGGTTTGTGAGTTGTTTTACCTTCATTTTCTTGTTGAGGTGACCACAATGATTTTAGTTTTTATATTGAAATGCCTAAACGAATTGTTGAATTTGTCATTGAAAGTTAAACAATTCACTATTACTGTAATATTTTTTGTGAGTGCTTTCCTTAGTTTTTTTCTTGATGGGGTGTCGAAAATATTTTCAGTTTTTCTCTATTGAGATACGCAAAGAATCATTGTATTTTTCATTAAAGTTTAACAAATACAATTTGTTAGTACTGCGACGCGTTTTATCATTGATTTACCATAGATTTTTCAGTTTTCTTGTTGATTTGCTGAATATGATTTTAGCTTCTATACTTAAATACCTTAATTGAATTTTACATTAAAAGTTTTATTATTGTGATGCTTCTAATGAGTTGTTTTACCTTAAATTTCAGTAGATTTCGTCTTTGCACCTAGGAAAACAACTGGAACTTAAGTTCTGGTTTAATCAATGTGCCTATTTAAAATGAAACATTCTTCTTAAAGGGAATTTAAATGTAGTTTTTCTTTTCATTATGTTATTAGTTTAAAAACCACTTTGACAATTTAACCAGAGTTTAAGTTTGATTTTAAATACTCCATATCCTGGTTTAAGCAGTCATCTACGTGAAAACATTTTGTCCAAATTAGTTTTGATGCTATAATTTTCTGGATCAGCGGTTGCTCCTTTAGTAATTTTTTTTTCTAAACAAGGTTTTTGGTCTTCATAACCTTGTACATGTAGCGTTATTTACACAATTTAATTTTATACTCTGATATCATTTTCTATTTCCATATCTATCGATTTACGCATTGTGTGCATTTGAGTGCTAAAAACGCTAAGTACCCAGATTTGCTCAAGTGCAGAAATATTATTCAGAATGTGTATTGAATTTGTAAAATTATTTCAGTTACTTTGAGTTGTAAGTTAACTTGGGTATTTGCTCAACTGTTAAAAGCATTTTGTGCTTAGGTGATAAGGTTTTATTTGAAGAAATCGTAAAATTAAAATTTATCTTAATTTTGCAAGGAAAAGAAAAGGCTCTATTAGCATGATACTAAATAGGAAATAATCCGAAAACAAAAAACTGAATGTTAAAAGTTATCCAGTTAAATTCATTTTCAATGTCATGATGATTTTCCGTCATCACAGAAATCATTAATTGAAGTAAAATTTAGAAGTTAGACAGAGCAAAGCATTTTCTTCTTCTAATGTTGGTCCATAATATTTAAACGACGTATTTTCTGGTAAACAATCGCAACACATATCACATAGCTTCAATGTAAATGTTCTATGTATTCGATAGCGGAAACTAATAATGTTTTATTTCACTCATCTATTACTTGCCTGTTGTTCGGACGCAGTAGTTAATTGAGTATTGCTCTATAAACGATAATGTGAAATATTTTCCAGTAAAATTGGAAAAAATAGATTAATATTGTAAAACTGATAGCATAAAATTTGTTTTTAGCGATTTCTGTTTTGTGAGCTCAAACAGCTACTTCTTTAAGGCACTTAAATTATGTGGAATTCAGCGATGGTTTTGTTTCACACACATCGGGCTCCGAGAAAATTTATGGAGAATAACCGAATTTTTCGTGAATAGAAAGTTTTATGGTTTTTTAGCGCAGTTTTAATGAAACAAAATTTCTGTTACAGTTTGCGTTTTAATACTTTGTATCATGTGATAATCTCTCAACAAATGTACGTGAAAAAGAGCAAATTATGAATTTTTGATAGGTTCTTTACACGCTAAAGCTGTTCGGTTTCTAACTCGAGTAGACGCGAAATAATAGAGCTAAGTAAAGACATTAAGCAATTTTAATTGAATTTTCCAATATAAAGTCAACAGCTGCTTTGAAAACACAAAAGCTGCTTCGGAGAGCACAAAACTTAAGAAATATTTACAAGTAAGCTGGAGTAAATAAACAACCGCGTTCAGGGAGCTTTTGTTAAGGTTAAAATGAAACTGCACAAATAATCGTTACTTAATATCTGCCTTTAATGAAATTGCAAACACAATAACAACTTTTTGAAGCTTGATGTATCTGTATGTAGTTTTTCTGATAACTTTAAGACAGTTTTAAAATAGAAGTTGTACGTAGTTGCATTAAAGTTGCCTTAGCACTTTAACGTGGTAATGCAAACTGACAGTCTGTGACGAACAAAACGATCAAGCTTAGTATATCGATGTATAGTTTATTAGATAAACCAATGCAAACTGAATGTCTGTGACGAGAAAAACGTGCATTTCACTTTTCGTATGCACGAAAAGTATTTTAAAGTAAAGGTAATTCGCTGTTGTTGCGTATTTTGTGAATTTCCTTAAACTTCAAACACAATAACAACTATTTAAAGCAAACGCTACTTATATTCTACATATAATGAAATTGCAAGCACAATGACGATTGGTTTAAGCTTGATGTATCAATATAGTTTATTAGATAACTTTATGACAGTTGTTTTTAAACTGCTAATGCAAACGAAAAGTCTGTGACGAGAAAAGCGAACACTTCACTTTTTGTATTAAAAGTATTTTAAAGTAAAAATAATTCGTTGTTGTTGAATGTTTCAAATTTCCGTACGCTTCAAGTAGACTGATGAATAAAATAACTAAACTTAAAAAAGAAAGTAAAACCAAAAATAGGCCTAATGAGACAAGACTTCTCGAAAGAATTTAAGAAATCAAAATTTGAACCGATGTTATGAATAACAAATTTAAACAATGGGTATCTGTAATTCTAAGCAAGTATTTACAGTTTAATGTACTACGATGATAATTAAACCGGAACACTCTTCAGATATGGATAGAGCTCTCACTTTGGAGGATTATTCAATCTTAAGACAAATTTCTTCATTTTTTGGCAATTCTTTCGACAGAAACTCATGCTGAAATCTCACATAAGTTTCGTCAATTTGACGATAAGTTTTCCCGGAGTATTTTTCACGAAGGAAATTTATCAAGTACAACGAAAATTTCGAAAAATTTGATCATGCGTTTGCTGAGTGTGAATACACGATTTTCTTAAAATGTAAAACAAGGTTGACAACGATTTTTTTTTTTATTTTTTTTTTTTTGCAAAAATAGATTTGTATGTTTTTCACGTTTGAAGATAACTTGGCCAATACCTATCTCAAACATAATTTTTTTTGTTCCGTTGTCAAACTATCTCACGTTAGGGGGAAAATAGTACATATGTTTTGTTGAAAAAAAGTTATCCATCCCTTACATCACATCTGGGGAGAAGGCTAGGGAAGTTTAGTGAAAGTTTTAGTAACGGCTATATAATAGAAGATTTTTAATTATCACTAGTGTACATTTGGCATTGACGGGAAATCGGTCATTAGGTTAGGTTGATTGTTGAACATTATTATGTTCTTACTATAGTCAAAGAATGTGCTCTTTACATATTTTTAGAATCCAATTGATATTCTGGCTTATTTACGTTTAGACAAAGCTAGCTTCACTTACATCGCATTTGGTCAGTATGAATCATAATCATAACGGGACTTAATTTAAAAAAAAAAAAAAAAGTCCTTGCTACACTACAGATTTTACTGAGAGTTACAGTTTATATATTTTATGAAAGAACTGATTTCAATTTCCATAAGTCAATTTAATTGACAAATATCGAGAAAAATATTATTTCTTTGAATTGTATCTTTAAAATCTGTATGTCTGTATTTTTAAAATTTATAGCGTAACTTCTTTCTCTGTTCTGATTTAAATTCAAACTTTTCACATGCCATCTTTAAATATTTAAACAAATATATTCGTTTCTTTTTTTTTTTTGTGAAAAGTTAATAAATATATATGACTTAAATGTGATTTCATTTACTTTGAAAAAGAATTTGTTTTTTCTCTTCATTGTGCATAAACATTCTCCTTAATGGTGACTGATATGTCGTGAACCTCTTTGTTATCAATGCGAAATAAATGAGCTTATGAATGAAAGTAGCTTTCTCATCAAATGTCAACATTGAAAGTTGTAAATATTAATGGTATAAATGCAACTAAAAATACTCAAAAAAAAAAAAAAAAAAAAAAAGCAATTTTTAGTCTATTTGCAAAAACTATAATAATTTTATGTAAAACTATAACATTATCTGTTATGAAAATATACTGAATGTTTAGTTGAAACCATAAATAATAAAGAAACTTAAAAAAAAATGAAACAAAAAATATTTTACAACTATTTTGTTTGTAGTAAATTTACTTGAAAAGCCTAACAAATACAAATTCTATTACATATCGTATACTTTTAAAAATAAATGAGGGTCCTAAACTTTGAAGCTCTGAGCCTGAACTTACATTGCCCGTGTTTAAGTCAGGGCCTGGAATTAGCACAATGTTTCCTTGGTGAAACGTACGATAAAATGATTTAAATATGCATATAATAAGAATGAAGGTAGTAATAAAATTTGGAAAGTGTTTTTGCTTGTAACTTTTACATTGAGCTGTAAAAGTACAAAGAAGGGTGCAGTAAATTTTTCCAATGTCGTGAAATGTATAATGAACGTGCATATAGAATCTATTATACATTATACGATGCATAAATAGCAAAATAAATGAATAAATTAATAAATATGTTTTAAACAGATTATAGTCACTTTACATGCAACATTTTACAGTCAGAGCTGCATTCATGCTCCAATTAATTAAATACTTTGAAATAGGTTTTTCAATAATTAAATTTTATGTCTTGGAGGAAGCACACTTGAATTTTGTAAAATATTTTCAAATGTTTCACAATGTTTTCAAAATTCAGTATTTTCAGACTTCGGATAAAGTTTTTGAATTTGTTACTTCCAGGATTCGGGTGTTTGCATGAAATTGTTTACTATGTTTACTGTCCCAACTGATAACCAGATAAAAATTAGGCCTGACATTTAAAATTACATTTAAAATTTAAGCATCTTATGTTGCCTAAAACGCGTACTGAAAAATATATCAAATTTACAACAAATTTCTATACGTCGAAAAGCTTCTTTTGACTGACGTTTTTTCGGTTAATGGTTGAAAATCTATAAAAATTCCTTTATTATGTGGTTAACAACAAAAGAATCATTTTCTGAAACTTGATTAAGCATAAAATTTCTGTAGAATTAAAAAAAAATGAAATGAAGATTCAATTTTTCGCTATTCCATGTAATAAATATGTAGACGAAACTAAAACAATGATACAATATTTTTTCCTACTAAAGTAACATCAGAAACACAGTACAGCAGTAGTCTTCAATAATATCCATGTTTTATTATTCCTAAAACTTAAAAAGGTAAAAATTAAGTTTTTTATATTGATTATGTAACGCTGAAAAAAAGTAAAGTTTTACTAACTGTCATATCCCTCCCTCCCTTGTTGAATCCAATGTCATTGCATTTGAGGTTCAAACAACTAAGTTACGCACATCAGTTATTTCTATTATGCTTGAGCAGTTCTTAAAGTAGACAACATCATAATAATTTTTTTGTAGGATTATAACTTTGCCTATAAAACTATAACTATTTATTAGATTTCAAGTTTTTTTTTTTAAATTTCTGAGTATCAGTATATTTTCCCTCGTTTTAAATTGTATAATGTTTCATTAACCCATTATGTTACAATTTTACACTGTTAAAAATTCAGGAAGATTTTCTGGTAATTGTTACTGTAAAATGGCGGGCTAACGCATCGCTGATTTTTATGGTAATTTTTACCGGAGAAATAAGCGATCCCAGCGCCAATTGGTTGCTGCGGTCTACCAAGGAAACCGTAAAATTTTACAGTAACATTTGATTTTTACGGTAATAGTTACTGGCAACATGGATGCCAGTAACAATTACCATAAATTTTCCGGAAAATTTTTAACAGTGTATAGTTTCAACTTTTTCTTCTGAGCTATTTCAAGCTAATGAACCTTTTTTCAACTGACTTGAAAAACTTGGCGGGTCGCATGCAGCCCAAGTGACGCAGGTTGAGCATTGCTACGTTATATGTAGCATAAGCTAGTACTATGCAAAACAATACATAAGTTACGTCCGTTTTATATCACCATAATGACTTAAAATTTAAAGAAAAAAAAAGAAAAAATACAGTATAACCTCGAATTGTCAAGAAACTGGAAAAAGTTATCGTTAAATCAAGAATATCGTTAAATTGAGGAGCATGTAGGACCAGTAAAATGCATCAGTAAAGTGAGAAAATCGTTAAATCGGGTACCGCTTAATCGAAGTTATACTGTATATTTTTCAACTGGACAGTTATTTTGTGGTTTGCCTGCTATTGATCAAGTGTTAGTCCGTTTACGCATGTGCATTGCTTTTACGTTATACTTACTATATGGCAAGAAATATAAAGGCGCGACATATAAAGGTATATGACGAAACTAAGGTAATGCTGGCTACATTAGTTTCGACGCTGACCTTTTGTGGTTAATTAATGATGTTAAAATATTTTTCAGAAAATAACTACCTTTACCTCTTTTTGGCCATCATATGAGGCAGTGAGAATCAAAGGGCGGTTAGTGGACACTTTCAAGTTTTGAGTAAAACGCGTTTAAAAGCTCCTACACTGTTAAAAATTTTCCGGAAAATTTACGGTAATTGTTACTGGCATCCATGTTGCCAGTAACTATTACCGTAAAAATCAAATGTTACTGTAAAATTTTACGGTTTCCTCGGTAGGCCACAGCAACAAATTGGCGTTGGGATCGCTTATTTCTCCGGTATAAATTACCGTAAAAATCAGCGATGCGTTAGTCCGCCATTTTACAATAACAATTACCAGAAAATATTCCTGAATTTTTAACAGTGTAGGTATAAGCTATAATTGAAATTTTTTTCTAAATCATTCTATACAGCAGCACCTACCAGGGCTACTAGTACCATATCTTGCCACAACACAGAGGAGAGGTTCACCTATCACGTGTACGGGTTATCTCCAAATTTTTAATTTTGCCACTTACACTGTTAAAAAAAACCTGAAAATTCAGGTAGTTTTCTGACTGATTTTAACAGAATAGTTCCGTAATGCTTCAAAATGTATTTTTTCCTTACAAAAACGTAAACATCCCGACGAAAACGGAATTTTTTCCATTTCTAGGGTTGCCGCTGTGCTGTACTTTGCTCCGATTAGACTTCAAGTCATGATAAACATCACTTATTGATAGTGCTTATTAATCGCACTGTTACATTCTGCTAATTAAAAGCATATTTAGAATAACAACTCAGATGCTGTAGACAAAATGCATAGCTTGCTATTTCATGTCTGGAGAGTAATATACTCGTATGTCGAAATTGTTTATAAGCATTTGAACTTTGTAGGTTTGGAAAAATGTTCGCGCCATTTTTAGACTGGCAGATGTGTTTTGATCGCCCTGGTGATTTGATGTGGGTTTGACCGAGTCAGTATTAGAATATTTTTGTGGTTTTAATATTTTGCTCAATACTTTGAACAATTCTATTCGTTAATCATATTGTGTGCTCTAGCAGTGATAATAGTTTAAGGACCTCGTGTTATCAATTTAAAATAAAGCCTATTGGATTAGCTGTATCCAGATGCATTTAGCACCGCTGGTCATATGTAAGTGTTGTTGAATATCTTTGTACATGTTAATACAAATGTATTTTCCTTGTTAATATGCATTTGATAGAATTCCGATGATAGTTTATTTAGAATTTATACAACTATTATAGAGTTATTTTTTATTGCTCTTACGCATTCTTGAAAGTTAATACACTAAATGCCATTTCGTATCTATACCGAAGATTATCGTGGTGTGCGAGCAACATAGGAAAAATCACTCTTTTGGGGGGGGGGGGATTCGCTTCACAGTTTGGAATACTGAAAGTAACTATTTTAAATCTCTAAATAAAGGTGTATTGTTGATCTTTAATATATACAATGAAAGTTTTGGCCACAATAAGTACTTAATTTAATTTATTAAGATCTTATCCAACAACTTATTTGAGATTATTGCAAGTTTCTTGGAAAAACAGTTCGGGTAAAACGAACTGATTGATATATGCTTAAGTAATAATGATTATGTACTAAAAATCTACGTTGCGATTCCAATGAGTGAAAAATTTGGATATCATTGGGGGGGGGGGGGGGGGGGAATGTAGCATCTGAACCAAAAATTCTTCACGTGCATGTCAATGATTCTGTTTTTAAACACAATAGATATGCGGTACTCTCTATCAGGTATATTATTATATGATAACGTCAACCTGCTTTTAATAGCATTTTATTTGACATATTCTGCAAATAAAAATATCATATTTTTCATGTATGTTTTTCCATGGCACCCCAGACAATGTACGACGAAGGGAATATCGAACAGTATCAGCAGGGATAATTGGTGTCCTATTCAAATCCATCAATTTTTCTGCTAGTACTATCTTTTAAAATATATCTTTTTAAGTGTATGAGGCAGTGAGAAGCAAAGGGATGTACACTGTTAAAAAAATTTCCTGAAAATAACGGAGAAAGTACCGGCAGCAAAGTTGCCGTAAATATTACGTTTCCGTTCAATGACTTTCCGTGATTTAACAGAAGTTCCATTTCTTATTTCTCCGTAGTTGTAGTTTTCCGTTTATAAATTTCTCGTGACTGAACGAAAATTCCATTTCTTATTTTTCCGTTCATTTACGATCTTTCTGTGTTTTAACAGAATTTACGTTCCTTATTTTTTCATTGCGATATTTTTTCCATTTCTCACTTTCCCGTATTTATATAAAAAGATTTTATTTTAAAAAAATATTTAAAAAGATATGTCAAGTATTGACTTTTCGTTTCATTAAAAATTTAGTTCTTTAAAATGATATATAATACAGATATAGTTAACTGTTCTAAAAATATTACTTTTTTTTATTTGCATTTGTTACTCAAAGATTTTTTAAATTAACATCTGGAGAGAGAACTTACCTAACATACCAAGCATCCATTTGCTGACCAAAACTTTTTATATCAACTTCAGATGAGTCAAATTAATCAAATAGTACTAGCAGAAAAATTGATGGATTTGAATAGGACACCAATTATCCCTGCTGATACTGTTCGATATTCCCTTCGTCGTACATTGTCTGGGGTGCCATGGAAAAACATACATGAAAAATATGATATTTTTATTTGCAGAATATGTCAAATAAAATGCTATTAAAAGCAGGTTGACGTTATCATATAATAATATACCTGATAGAGAGTACCGCATATCTATTGTGTTTAAAAACAGAATCATTGACATGCACGTGAAGAATTTTTGGTTCAGATGCTACATTCCCCCCCCCCCCCCCAATGATATCCAAATTTTTCACTCATTGGAATCGCAACGTAGATTTTTAGTACATAATCATTATTACTTAAGCATATATCAATCAGTTCGTTTTACCCGAACTGTTTTTCCAAGAAACTTGCAATAATCTCAAATAAGTTGTTGGATAAGATCTTAATAAATTAAATTAAGTACTTATTGTGGCCAAAACTTTCATTGTATATATTAAAGATCAACAATACACCTTTATTTAGAGATTTAAAATAGTTACTTTCAGTATTCCAAACTGTGAAGCGAATCCCCCCCCCCCCCCAAAAGAGTGATTTTTCCTATGTTGCTCGCACACCACGATAATCTTCGGTATAGATACGAAATGGCATTTAGTGTATTAACTTTCAAGAATGCGTAAGAGCAATAAAAAATAACTCTATAATAGTTGTATAAATTCTAAATAAACTATCATCGGAATTCTATCAAATGCATATTAACAAGGAAAATACATTTGTATTAACATGTACAAAGATATTCAACAACACTTACATATGACCAGCGGTGCTAAATGCATCTGGATACAGCTAATCCAATAGGCTTTATTTTAAATTGATAACACGAGGTCCTTAAACTATTATCACTGCTAGAGCACACAATATGATTAACGAATAGAATTGTTCAAAGTATTGAGCAAAATATTAAAACCACAAAAATATTCTAATACTGACTCGGTCAAACCCACATCAAATCACCAGGGCGATCAAAACACATCTGCCAGTCTAAAAATGGCGCGAACATTTTTCCAAACCTACAAAGTTCAAATGCTTATAAACAATTTCGACATACGAGTATATTACTCTCCAGACATGAAATAGCAAGCTATGCATTTTGTCTACAGCATCTGAGTTGTTATTCTAAATATGCTTTTAATTAGCAGAATGTAACAGTGCGATTAATAAGCACTATCAATAAGTGATGTTTATCATGACTTGAAGTCTAATCGGAGCAAAGTACAGCACAGCGGCAACCCTAGAAATGGAAAAATTCCGTTTTCGTCGGGATGTTTACGTTTTTGTAAGGAAAAAATACATTTTGAAGCATTACGGAACTATTCTGTTAAAATCAGTCAGAAAACTACCTGAATTTTCAGGTTTTTTTTAACAGTGTATGGAAAATATAACCACAATTTGAGTAAATATTCAAAGCTTTTTTAACGCAGCACGCCAGCAAATTCATTTTCTCTGCCCTGAATTTTAGTCTTTTACGATGGAATTGCTCTTCTACGTATTCCTTTTAAAATAGCAACGTGTTTTCATTCAAGTTTTAGAAACATCTTTTATTAGATTTCATAGAATTTAGAGCCACCGTACTTACCTTCTGAAATTATTATTTACCTTTCCTTTTACGACCCATTTCTATCGTTTTCGTTTCAGTTCAGAACCTTTCTTAAACTGTTTTTGCAATTTCGGCTGCTTATTGAACATTTAACTCATTGTTTTACTAGTTCTTCCCCTTATATTTAGTCGATTGTTGTCACTCATTGTTGGATTGTTGTTTACTGTTCAAGAGACTTTTTTCTATTTGCTCTTCTTTTCTGTTGAAAATTTGGTTTTTTGAAGTTTAGATTGTTTTTAAATGATTGTGTGTGTGTGTTTTTAAATCTCTGAGCCGAGTCATCAAGTTACACTTTGCCACTTAGGGTAGTGTGATTAGTCTGTAATTTCTTTGCAATTATACCGGAAAATTTGTTTATAAAAAATAAGGAAATGGTCAATGATATACAGAATAACTTGATCACGTACAAGAAACAATCGTAGAGACTGATTTCAACTAGTTTACTTTTTAGTCGAACCAAACTGTAGAAATAGTAATTAGAATTTAAAAACATATTTATATTTTATTAAAGATCGGGATCGAAGTATGCACAACTTTTTATGCTCTTATTCAGAGGAAGTACGAAGAGCCGAGTTTAATTCGTAATAATCAAGGCCTAATTCACACACGGTCCTGCGAGTTAATGGACCTAGGCACCATAATTTTAGGGGCACTAAAATACGATAAATTTCTTTCTTTCTTCCCCCTTTTTGAGCAATCACGATTGCTTATTGTTCTCACTTGACTGTTTTGAGGTCCTATCATTTTATTTTCCCGCCAGCACCCTCTGCAGCACCGCCGTCGACCGGCCGCCTCACGATGCTGCTCCTCTAGCGAAAACCGTCACCAGGTTGCGTCAATATCCTGCACTTACACGCATACATACATACACGCACGTACACACACAAACACATACACACACGCATACATACATACACGCACGTACACACACAAACACATACACACACGCATACATACAGACACCTACACATACACACAACTACCCACACACACATGCCTGCACACAGATACAAACACATATGCCTACACACACATACACATTCCCCCCCCCCCACTCACACTCATACACACAACTACCCACACACTCATACCTGCACACACACATAAACACATGCCTACACACACATACACACATACCCCCCCCCCACACACATAAACACACACGCCTACATACACACACACACACACACACTCGTGATTGCGAAAAACATAATTTGAATTCAAGAGATCAAAATTCAAATTAATTTTCTTTCTTTCTTTTTTGAAACAACTAAGGTACTTTAAAAATCCGCAAATTTTCTCTTGAGAGGGGTGCCGAATTTCACTAGGACCTGGACATTACTTTGGCTTTATCAGACCCTGCTAATAATAGAAAACAAGATTGACAATGGAAAACAGCACTTGCTGCCGCATTTCACATGCTGGTTTTGAGGTAAAAGGGCTTCCTAGAAACATAGAGCCCAGCTACAGAATTGTAAACGTTACTGCTTCGGCTTTTACAAATTAACGGACAATCTTTGAGAGAAATTTGCAGACATTACTGTTTATTAACTAAATAGGGAACCTGATCATTTGTGGTGAGTTTATTTACAAAATCGAGGATTGTGTTGATAGATTGATAATTTCATCCTATGAAGTACTTTCAAAATTGTTCTGGTGTATTTTAAATTGTTTACTCGAAATTTTTCTATGGGAAACAAAGTGCTCCACAGAATGGTTGCATGAAAAAAATAAAATAACAACATATTTTATACTTCACGTTGATTGTGATCTGCATTTTAATCAGGCGTAATTAGTAATTCCATAAAACGTTCTAAATCGAAAACTCCAGTCTTACAAAGAATTTTCGATCAGGATAAATGAGAGAATTATTTTTCCGGTTTTTTACTTGAATGGTGGTATTTTTAGCAATAAATATTATCATCATTTTTTCTAAACCTTATATTTCACTGTTTTTAAAAACAATACAAGCATGATTATAATATTAAAATGTTCCTGGGGCCATTTTCTTTTATATATTGCGCTACTTGAATTGGCGAAAGTAAATGTCGTCGATTTCCATTGTTCGTGTATAGTTTATAAACTTGATAGCTTTATAACTCATAAAATGTTTATATAGCTAACGAGAAAGGAAGGCCAAAAAAAAAAAAAAAAAAAAAAGAAAGAAAGAAAAAAAGGTTTTGCTTTAAGCAAGCAATAAAATAAATGTGAACGGGTATAATGCTAATAGGTTTCTATTAGTATGTATGTAAGCATATAAAACCTAGAAAAATGCTCCATTTCGACTTCGTTTATAGGGCGAGTAAAGACAAAATTGTTTTAAGTGCTGAACAAAAAATCTTTTTAATGCAGATTGTAGGTTAATTAGTTTTTTAACTTTGAATTGGAAGAATAGTAGATTGTTTTGGTGATTTTTTTTTCTTTTAAATTTAATATCAATATCATTTTTTCAAAATCGCGCAAGAATTTTCTGTGACTTAAGTTTTGATAATTTTATAATAAAACAGAGAAAGTAACTAATTATTAGTATTTATGTCACAGTTTAAGTTAATAAATATTTCATTGCTATTCCGTGGTAACAGACGGATCTATTGTAGCACAAAACACCTCTATGTGATTTTAATTTTGAAAACTTGATTGTAAAACAGATAAAATTACTAATTATTAGTATTTATGTCACAGTTTAAGTTAAGGAATATTACTGTGCAATTATACGGTAACAGACGTATCTATTGTTGCACAAAACGCCCGACAGAAATTCTATATGATTTGAGTAAAGAAAACTTGATTATAAAACAGAAAAAGTAACTAATTATTAGCATTTATGACACAGTTTAAGTTAAGAAATATTACGGTGCAATTCCGTGGTAACAGACGGTTCTATTGTAGCACAAAACACCTCCATGTGATTTTAATTTTGAAAACTTGATTGTAAAACAGATAAAATTACTAATTATTAGTATTTATGTCGCAGTTTAA
Organism: Uloborus diversus; assembly: GCF_026930045.1. NCBI lineage: Eukaryota > Metazoa > Arthropoda > Arachnida > Araneae > Uloboridae > Uloborus > Uloborus diversus. The sequence continues at coordinate 160,458,879 of NC_072734.1, read as the reverse complement.
GTTAAGGAATATTACAGTGCAATTATACGGGTGACAGACGTATCTATTGTTGCACAAAACACCCTACATGGGAGTTAAATTTTAAAAACTTAATTGTAAAACAGAAAATGTAACTAATTTTAAGTATTTAGGACTCAGTTTAAGCTAAGAAACATTACAGTGCTATTCTATGATGACAGATGTATCTATTGTTGATAAAACATCCTGCAAAGACTCCAAATGTGTTAGAACCTCGTTTATTGTACTCATTGGACTCAATACATTAACCCCTTAATGAATGCATCGTGTTGCAATTTGGCCCAATTGAGTCTTCTAAAACACTAAAAGAAAATGTCTGAAACCAAAAACCAAGAAAATACTCACTGAAGATGCTATTAAATCAATTTTAAACTTGTAAATGCACCAATGTGATAAAAAATAAAAGTAGACTTTTTTTTTTTTGGCATTCGCAAATGAAGGTTTTTTTTTTTTTTTTTTTTTTTTTTTTTTTTTTTTTTCAGTTTAGTGCCCTTGAAATAGCCTATTTTTAATTCCATGACCAATAAAGTTTTACTGCTACTGAAAAAGTAAGGTAGTTTTACAATTTTCATCAATGTTTTGAGAACCATCAAATGATGGTAAAATATTTGTTGTTTTTTCAATTAAAACCCAATGTTGCCAAGTGGTTGTTTAACCATAAACCATACCTAAATTAAACCATAATATTTTAAAATATTTTTCTTGTGATTCAAACAGAAGTTTAGCCAAAGAACACATTTCAAACTGTGTGCTTTTTTAATTCGGGCATTTCGTTTAAATGTTAAAAGTTTGAAGATTTCCACAAACATTACTCACATAATATTTAACTTAGCAACAGACATATCTTATGAAATACGTCAGTTATTGAACCAAAAAGTATTATTCAAATTTATTTTTCTTTTTTGGTGAAGCTTCAAGATTAAGAAACGGCACGCATAATCTTATTAAGTGGTTTTTAAAGTTTTAGGACAATGTTGCTTTATTTTGTGTGTGTGAAATAATCTGCAGATCCCCAGTAGTTATAAAACTAAGCTCTCATGGAAAGGTTCGTAAAGTCTTAAAGTTTCTTAAATGCTATTAAGTTTCTTAAACTTTTACTTGCAATTTTTAACAAACTTCTATTCGTCTAGGCTTTGTATTGTCCGATTTATTCGTCTCCCTCAAACTTTGGATAGGAAAATGAGTGTGTTCTTGCAGCCATCCAAAATTTGAACGAATTGATAACTTTATTTAGTCCATGTTGTTCTAAAAGTTTGAAAAGTAAAGCAACATGAAGGAACTTCGAGATCCCATCCGGAAATAAAAATGTCTGTTTCTCAAAGACGAATTGGTTTAAATATTATTACAAAGTATGAATTTTAAATGAAACTGAGATCTTTTCTCTTTTGCATTCACTCCCCCCCCCTCTTTTGTCCGAATTGTACAGTGTGTCCGAAAAGCCCTTTACACATTTTAAAAAATCATAGAGAAGCAGCAAATTGCCGTATGAATATACAGTTTGCTCTATAATACTTTATGGGTTCAAAAAAAATTTTTTTGTGTGTTCATTTGTGTCACATTGTGTGGCATTGCTAGCATTAAGGATCTGAAAATGCGCACTACCCAAGTAGGCTTAGCTGTGTCCACAGTCCATGCTGGCTAGAACATGGGATGAACTTGAGTAGGGTCTGGTGGGGTAAAGTGGTCATAAAATACACATTTTTCAACTTTGGTAAATGATAAATACAGAAGATTTTTCACTATGTCTGTGTGTATTTATGTATGCAAATGTGTGGACAACCAAGCATGTACTTTGACAGTGTCCGAATCCATATTGGGGATTTTTGTCTTAATGGTCTAAACCAAAACACTTGCGCTCGTATAACACAAAAACGGTTAAATTTTGTATATACAACTCGTGCAGCGCCAAGTTGTGAACCTAGTTTTTTGACTGCAATCGGGTTTTCTAAAAGGCATGTTTACATTCTTTGTGACAAATCAATGTTAATTTTACGTGTCAAGGTTTTATCTCCAAGGTATCTCTTAACCATATTTTGTAGTCCATGAATAATGCGTACCACTTAGAGTACGTAGTTGACACCATAGCACCAACCTTTTTTATGCCTTTTTAAAATTATTTACTCTAAGTAGTTAAATCAGTTTAACAGAAACAAAAGATTTCATATTCAGATTTTAATGAAAATTATTTTTAGCAACTGAAAAAAGTAACTTAAAATAAGAAAGCACCTCGAAATAAGCGTAACCTCGAATTTTCAAGACTCAGATTTTCGAGACTCTACTATTTTTGTGGAAACCGCGTATTTATTGACTGTGCATGATGTGCATCATGATTTTTTTTCAATGTCTCAAGGACTTTTCGAACACTTCGTATTTTTGTTGATTTAAGATAAGGACGTTGTTTATGAAGATCTACGTTTTATAACAACGGTAACTGTGAACGTCACCTTCTAATAACACACTCGATGTCACTGGTTTCTGGAGACATTTTTCGATACTCATTGTGATTATTTTCTCTGTCATTATAATTTGTTTCTGAACTTTAAGCCCAGTCACTAAGAATTTTCTGTCACATATTTGAAAATTCTTCCCTTTTTTAAGGTTTTCACTTGACTCCAGTCATTAAACTTGCTCCTTAGTCACTAGATCTTATTCCTCTTACTGACTAGACCTTATTCTTTAGTAACTAGGACTTATTTCTTTGTGACTAGACCTTATTCCTTAGTAACTAGGATTTATTCCTTAGAAACTAGACCAGACCGTAGAAAATCAGAAAAGAAGACTTTTTTTTAGCGTGGTAAATCTCAGAACCATGAATATTTTTGAGGGTGTTATTATTATTATTATTTTTTAAATTTTAGCGCTTCCTTAATATACTTCACAAAATTACAAAAATAAGGCATTAAAAAAGGGGGGGGGGGCAGGGGTCATCACTATTGGCGAATAATAAACAAACATTTCACATTTTGGTTGTTTTTCGAAAAACTGCCGTTAAAAAGCGTTTTTGAATTACTGCTATCGAGCGCGAATGCTTCGTGCCGGTCAGCTAGTAATTAAATATAACATGGTAAATCTCAGAATCATAAATAATATTTCTTTAAGGTGTTATTATTATTATTATTAACTAGAAAATCGCCCGTCAAAGTATGACGGGGGAAATTTGCTTCTACTCCTATACATTTGAACGAAGCCTTTGTCTGATTGGTGATATTTTGATAGTTGAAATTGCAGCCCTAACTCCAGTGGATTAACCCAAAACTCCAGTAGGTAGCGTTTATTGTTGACCATTTTTTCGTTTCTTCACTCCCCTGAAATGACCAGTCTCACCAGTAAAACAGTTAAGTTATCGGATCGAGTTCAGCCTTGTCACAATTAAGCCTTTCCCTGCATGTTAAACATTACCAAAGCACATTATCAAATTATCATGCCGTGGCTTAAGTTTCATTGTTGAAACACGTGCGTTACTTGATCATTGGCTACTACGAGGCCATCCTCGATTGGCCATACGAGGATGAAGGTAATTCCCCTATACTTCATAAAATAAACCATCATTTTAAAGGGATTTTTGTTCCTCATCACTATTGGTGAAAAATAAGCAAACACTTCACGTTTTGGTTATTTTTCGAAAAAATATCGTTAAAAAAGGGTTTTTTAACTGCCGCTGTCCAGCGATAATGCTTTGTACGGGTCAGCTAGTAGTTAAATACGTATATGCTTAACTTTGTTATAACTTCCGTTCTGATAAGTAAACAAAGTGCAACAAAGTAAAGTACATAAAAGTACTTCGTCTTCCTTCCACAAATAAGTATTTTAACGAGTGAACTAGTTTTAATTAATTCATTCTAAAACTTCAAAACATAAATTCAGCAAAGAATAAGGCAATTCTTACATTTTATCAGATTGTGAATTACTTACATTTAGTACATATTTTGACCCAGTATAACAACTAGGCAGAACTCTCGCCCTTTCAGGGCCGTGCCATAGCAGTCTTTGAAGCTCTCCCTACACAGCGCTGCCGATAGCCCCGAATTTTTAGAATGTGCCGCGGAACCCTGTGAGGTCGCGCAGTTTGTTTGCCGCAACTACGTCAGTCTCAAAAACGGGTTTTTATATTAAAAACTAGCCTGCGTGCCCGGCGTTGCACGGGCTACTTAAAAAATGAAAGAGCTGTTCAATTGATGTTTTTGTATTATTCTGACATCAGTTTCTAAAGCGCTAAGGAGTAAATAATTACGCGTAATGCAAGGTTTGCAAAACACCAATAAAGCATATTTTTGGCAAAAACCTCTTTAACGTTAATCATATTTATCAATAATACAAGTTATGAGTATTTTCAATTAGCACAAAAGATGAAAATATATGCATTCTCAACTATAATATGTGCTCACTTTAAACTGAATTAAATCTGATAGAATATATCTGAAATATTTATGTACAATTACAATCAGCTTTTTACATAAAATGACACACACTTTTTTGTTGATTACGTGAAACTAAAGCAACAAGACTTATTAAATACCAATAAGCATTAATTTAATATCAAGCCATCAGATTCCAATTAAGCTTTAGTTAAAATCCTTAAAAACAATATTTTTTGTTCAACTCTGTTTCACTTAAAGAAATCCAAACAATCTTAATTTAACGTGTTCTTTTAACGATACAAACTGTATTGCAAAAACCGAAACAGGAAGGAAAAGAGATTTATTACAATTCGAAAACTCACCATGTGACAGTAAAAAGTCCAACAAAATAAACATAATTAGTCGCACATCCTAAATGTACCCTAATATGAGGCCGGTGAATGATAAACTTACACTTCAATCAATAAACATTACTAAAGAAACATTTTTCATGTGCTGAAAAGAGTTAAGAACGTTGAATGTGAAAAAATAAGAAAGGACAGACGATAAATGTCCGAATAGAGCAACCAATTTTAAACTAATTAAAAATGAAATTCTAGATGGAAACGTTGTTTTAAGATTTGGACAGCAGCCAAAAAAATCTCTTTTGACACAATTATTAGAATTTTATTTGCTCACCCATATGCAAAATGGCAACAGGAAAGAAATAAAAATTCCTGAATAGCGTTATGTTAATTAACGTTTTAATTAATATCTCCGCTAATTAAAGTCGTACAATTATGAGATTGGTCCTATTGTTTTCTTTGGAAAATTTCGAATTGATCGGTATCTCGTTTGACTCCCGATTCGCAGTGGTTCTCGAGAAGATCGATCTTCAGACAGACAGACAGACAGACAGACAGACGGACGCGAACAGATTTTAATATTATAGTGGATTAGAAAATCGCCCGTCAAGTTATGACGGGTCGAAATTACTTCTGCATTTGAACAAAGCAATTGCCTGTTCGGTGATAGTTTGATAGTTGACATTTTAACCCATAACTCCAGTGGATGAACCCTAAATTACAGTAGGTAGCCTTCATTGTTGACCACTTTTTCGTTTCTTCGTTCTCCTAAAATGAGTCTTACCAGTAAACCGTTAAGATGTTGGATCCAGATCAGCTCTGTCAAAATAAAGTTTTCCCTGCATGTCAAACATTGCCAAAAAATATTATCAAATTATCATGTCGTGGCGCGAGTTTCAGCTGATGACGTCAGCGTTAATCGATCATTCGCTATTATATATATATATGAGGATTATATTATTAATTAACCTTTCTTCAGAGTTGCTATATTACATAAGCAATTTTCTTTGTATCAAAAGAAAGAAAAAAAATCTACAATAGATACATTTGTTAGTGATCAATTGAAGGGATTTATTCCATTTTCGTTTCGTGTCCTAATTTGTCACTAAATGTTAAGATCGACGCGACGAAATTATCTACGCTACAAATCTATTACTTATAGCAAATTTCGCATTTTTAGTCTATTAATTATGTAAAGCACTGTACATCTCGGCTAATCCCGACTAATTGGGACTAGAATGTGATCGGATTAGCGAGATTTCCTATCATTAAGAATTGTGTCGAAATGCAACACTGAAACAAAATGTAGAAATGGGGGAGGCTCTATTTGAAATATTTGTCAAGTGGCGCACTAGCATGGAAAAGGGTTTAAGTTTTCTCGAATAAAAAAAAACAATTTTGAAAACTGCTCGAGAAGGGAAATTTTCCAAGTTATTTTTAAGTCCTTTTCATTTGAAGCTTGTGCCACTTACATGGCTGTGGAGTCGAACTAATTTTCGGGTAAAGGAGTCGGAGTCGAAAGAAAACAGGCCGACTCCGACTCTGGGATTGTTTTTTTTTCTTTAACTTTCACTGACTCTCCACCGAACTTTCTGTAATAACTACCTACGCCGTCCTCTAGTTATATACCCACCAGATGGGTGTCACCCAGGGCGGACCACCCCCTCTCAAGAAAGGTTTTTTGACTTAGCAAAAAAGTTTTTGTTCATTCAAGATACAGCTTTCAAAAATTGAAAGTACACGATTTGATCAACATCTATTTCTTAAACATTAACGGGAGCAAATTAATCCTCTCCAATTCCAAGAAAAAATGGGATTTTTCAGTAATCTCACTTCTAAAATAGCAACTATAGGAAAATTTGATTTTCAAATTGAATTTTCAACGTTGTATGCATCTTAGGTTTACAATAAAATACTTCGCGAAAATTTCATAAGGAGGAATTGATATTTAATCTCTGTTTTAGGAGTTTCCCCCTTCCTATGAGGGGGGAAATTACAAAAAATAATAATTAAATAAAAGCCGGAGTTGGAGTCGAAGTCGTACGTTCCAAAATGCTGGAGTCGGAGTCGTCCATTTTCCTACCGACTCCGAAGCCCTGACCACTTATAGTTAATAGATTTATCAAACTGGTTTTTTGTAGTTTCTATACTAAATTCCTGTATGTGTTCATGAGTGTATGACTGCCTTGGAATTTCTAAGTAAATTGCTTACTTCTTTCAATAAAATTCAATTTTACGCAATAAGTAGTAATGGTAGAATAAAATATTTGAAATTCAGGTTAGCGTTATTCTATAAAAATAAAATCTGTGCAATGCTTCAGAGTTATTGTAAAGCCACCCAACATGACGGTACTTCCTAATATAGGGTTAAGGTGCCCATGTAGGGGAATGTGGGGCAAAGTGGAATAGCGGGGCAAAGTGAAATGATGAAAAGATTACTTTGCTTTTAGCGCCACCTATCTGGCAATATTTTAACTGTATAGTAGCACATGTAATCTATTCCAGTCAGAAAAAAAATACCACCGAAGATTAAAGCATATGATAATACAGGCAATTTTTAAAAATTGTTACTCATATTGTAATATTTTGTTGCAAATCGAAAATTATTTTTGTTATTATAAAATGGTAAAGTTCTTGTTATTAACATTTTAAATATTAATTGAGAGCTTTTAATACTCTGTAAAATATTTATTTAGTTAATATTAAGCTTATTTATGTTTTAAATACTTTCTACAATCAGTCCAGTACATGCGGGGCAAAGTGACACAGTTTATTTTGTTTACTCGCCAATCATTTACTAGATCACTTGCGCATTCATTTATTAATTCATTCATTTACATTTCTCCATTCTTAATTATTTATTCATTCTTTCACTTATTTTCTTATTTATTCACTCTTACTTGTTTATTTATTTTTCTTCATGTATTAATTAGTTAACTAATTTAATTTTCAATTTATTGTTTCAGTACTTTTTTATTTATTCATAGAGCCTTTTATTTACTGATTTATTTGATCAAAAATATTTTCTATTATTGAATGGAATATGCTATTTCAAAAGAAAAATCTTTTATTTTTCACTTTGCCAAATGGAAAAAAACAAAAGTGAAAAAAAAAGTGATTTTTTTTTTTTTCAAATCACAAATTTACTGCCAAAAATAAAAATACTGTTTCAGTGACAAATAAAATACGATGTTCTTTCTTTATGTATTGTAATTTTCAAAACAAATTTTCAATTTCTTCACTTTGAAAAGACCCAGTCTCACTATTTCACTTTTTTCCGCATTCCCCTATTTTTCATACATGTATTGTCATTATGCATTCGATATCAACGGAGAAGTAGTGTCAGAATTAAAGAATTTGTTGTGACCAGAAACAGTGATCTGAGCTGCAGTTGTGTAATATAGGTGCTTGCTATTTTTACAGTTCGATTTTTTTTTTTAAACAGTTTCACGGTAATCAGATTGCACCTTTCTTATACGTCAAAAATTATAACTTTATAAGTTATCATTTCTTCTGCATTTTGACGTTAAGTAGGGGAATGTGAGACAAATTGAAATGGTAAAATATTTACTTTGCTTCTAGCGCCACCTATCTAATGACCCTTTAACTACCTATGTAGTACCACATGTAGTTCCATTCCAGTTAAGAAAAAAATATTCCTCTGAAAATCAAAGAATATGATAATACAAGCAATTTTCCAAAATTGATACTTATATTGTAATATTTTGCTGTAAGTCAAAAATTATTTTCGTTATTATTAATTGATAAAGTTTTTGTTATTAACAGTTTAAATATTTATTGAGACTTACAATGTGATAAATGTGTGTGTGTTGAGACTTCAATGTTCAGTGCAGTATTTATTTATTAAATATTATGCTTATCGGGGGGCACGGCAGTGCCCCCGCCAAGTCGAGCGCGAAGCAAACACTGCCGTACCATCTTTACTGGAACCATTTCGTCGCATTTTCAGGCCCCTATTTGAGAACCTTCTGATGAGACCAGAACGCAGAAATTTTCGTCATCCAGTAAGCTATAATCACATACTTAAAATCCGAAATTTCAAGTCTGTAGGTCATTTAGTTCCGAAGTTAAGCGAAAGCAAAGTTTCGCATTTATGACACTCACTCACTCATGATCATCAAAATAGAACTAGTACTTCCCATAAACTCAGAGAGGTGAAATTTGGTACAGAGCTAGGGTTTAATGGGCACATAAAGGGAAAACTATAAAAACTAGGATAATCGAAGATCTGGCTATTAGACCAAACTATTAGAGATCGACATACCGACTTTACAAAAAATATTCAATTTGGTTGGCCGCTTCATTTGATGTCAAAAATCGAAAGTCTGAAGTATCTAATGAAGAACCCTCAGCTGGTTTCAGCTGTATTAGAGATATGGTAATGGCCCCTTCTACTATTGGTGCATAAAAAAATCGACTGTCATTGCAAAAGTCCAGCGTAGTGGGACACATCTTCTAATTTAATTTAGTTTAACTTTAGTCTACTCGAATATTACACAAATTAAATGTTTCTACAAAAAGAAGTGAAATCCCACCAAAAACATTCTGTAAAAAACTAGCCAAGTCTCGATGGAGCTGTTTGTTTATCTCTAAAAAGTAATGAAATCTAGACAAAGTTATGACAAGTCTAAGGTTCCTTACTGCGATTTCTTTATTGTCATAGTTAATGTTGTGTGACTTGGCCGTTAAAGGGTAACAAGGGTACAAAACCAGGTGCTCCATGACACGATTACACCAATCTGTCGCCAGAACCGCTACCCATTGACGATGGAAAATTGCCACTTGGAAAACGTGTAAACAAAATTGACCTGTACCCACTAACGTATAAAGAATGTTTAACGGCCAAGTCACACTACATTAACTATGACAATAAAGAAATTGCAGTAAGGAACCTTCGACTTGTCATAACTTTGTCTAGATTTCATTACTTTTTAGAGATAAACAAACAGCTCCATCGAGACTTGGCTAGTTTTTTACAGAATGTTTTTGGTGGGATTAGTATTTTAAATGCTTTGTACAGTTAGTCAAGTGCATACGGGGAAAAGTGAAACAATTCATTTCATTTGCTTATTCAATCATTTATCAAATCACTTACGTATTCATTTATTGCTAATTATTTCATTTATATTCCTTAATTAAGTAATCCCTTGTTTATTCATTCATTCATTGATACATTCACTTATTTTCCTATTCATTCGCTATTTCATTTCCAGATTTATTTTTACTCGTTTATTAATTCATTCATACTTTTAGTGTTTCATTTATTCATTCTTTATTTCATTTCCAGATTTATTTTTACTCGTTTATTAATTCATTCATACTTTTAGTGTTTCATTTATTCATTCTTTATTTCATTTGCTTTTGTCTTTGATCAAATACGTCTTTGATAATCGATAGAAAAATATATTTCATCAGAAAAAACTGCATTTTTCACTTTGCCCCATGAAAAAAAGAAGCGAAAAATGTCCACCTTTTTTTTGGAAGTACAAATTTACTGGCAAAAATAAAAAATAATGTTTCAATGCAAGTTTTATTTAAAAATATATATTTTTTCCTTTATGTGCCGAAACTTTCAGAATAAATCTCCCACTTGATCATTTAAAAAAGTAAGTTATCTTAACTATTTCACTTTGCCCCTCATCCCACCACATGTTTTTTCAGTATTTATTCAATTTCAATTATAATTTATGCGTGTTCTTAAAACATTTTGAAAAAAGTAAGTCATCTTAAATATTTCACTTTGCCCCTCATTCCTCTGCATGTTTTTTCGGTATTTATTCAATTTCAATTAGAATTAGTGCGTGTGGTGGTTAAGAATGAAAACCGGATTGGAGAAGAGCGCAATATGGGGTAGGGTAGGGCACAATCATAGAGCGAAGTACGCAAGCAATTTAATTTTTCTTCAGAAAGGCAATAATAGGGAAGTTAAAGGGAAGATGAAAATGGTGCTACGTGTGTTCATTGCGCAAGGTCATTTGCAAACGATAATGTATTACAAAATATTACATTTGAATTTTTTGTAATTTTTAAAAACGATTGTCAAGCGTTATAAATATTAAAAATCCAAACAATGCATATATTACGTACTTCTTTTGTGGCCTAGTTCCATTTCTTTCATGCGTATAAAATAAGTTTTTCAGTGTTTATCACTCTTATTGTGGCCTTTATTCCATTCGTATTTTCACTCCTCTAAAACAGGTCGAAGGGTGTATTCATACCTTAGAAAAATTCTAGTAATATTGATGTGCACTTTGGGCAAGTAATATTAATTGTGTGCTTTTAAAGGTGAAATGTTTAATTTAATAAAAAACTTCCATGTCCATTGAGTGATTTTTTTCTTATAGCTCGTTACCGAGATCACTAGGTCTAGTTCTTTCTACCCCACCTAACTTTCTATGAATCAAAACGGTCATTTTTTAATGCTTTTTTCGTTTTCTTTCTTTTTTTGTGTATATGTATAAGGGCGCCCATATAGGGGGGCAAGAGAGGGCTGCTCAAGCCCCTCCTTTGAAATGAGAACTTCCTTGCTTTTAGTGCTTTTTTCTTTGCAAAAATGTTTTTAAAAAATATTTCCAGCCATTTATGAATAAGTTATTAATAAAAATGACAAAATTTACGATCTCTAATCTGTACTGAAATCGGTTTTCACGGTGAAAATATTCTGCTAAACCATGTGGAAAATTTCAACTCAAAATTTTGTATATGGGCGCACCTGTATGTGTATTTTCACTAGACTTTATATAAAGTTGTTGGAAATGTTAACAAAGTTCTATCACATCGCCAAAATTTTAACTTACTGTCTGACCACGGATTGTATGGAAAGACAAACATCCGTTTTACAGCCGTAAATGAACGAATCTATTATTTTCAGCGATGTCAGCTTTTGCTGAAGCAGAGTCTTATACAAATGAGCAGAATTCGCGCATCAAGTTTTTACTTTTCCACCTCATTCAGATAGATTCGTCTTATCTGGACGTTTGAAAATTCCATACAATCCGTGGTTGGACAGTACTTCCATTGTCTCACGGAAAACATTTCAAAGTCAGAACAAACCACCATTTACAACGATTTGTAAAACTTTGTTTCGTGATTTTATTATAATTTAGCTATCAAACTTTTACTCTCTGTTTCACGAAATAATGTGTTCTGAGAAGCAATATTAACACAGTTGATGCTTTGTATTGGCGAACTTTTCAGGGGTCGTACCTTACATTTACATCAGTGCCTAGCTACAGCACTGGTTCTTTGGAAATTAAAACAAATAGGCTGGAAAAATAATAAACTTTAAACATAAATTGAACAGGTAACATTTAAAAAAAGCATCGTTTTATGCAACAGATTGGAATATTATTCAAGTATTTGTTGTTAAAAATTTGCTGCATTCAATATAAAAGCTCCCATTAAAATTGGTGTTAACATTAATAACGTATTAATGCGCTTTAATTAAAATTACGCTGTCTGATAATGTAACAGATTTTGTGAAATATTTAAGGATTTTTTTTGTTTATTTTTTTAATTTTTCTTATCGTGAGCGTCGGGTAATTGACTCAGTTGATTTGAATCAGCCGCTTTTATGAACCAAATCCTCAAAGACGGAACGGTATCACGCTTTAAGATCAAAAACTGCCGGATATTTGAATCAAACTCGCCGCTTAAATGAATCAAGCGTATCTGACTAACCATTTCCAAAAACTAAGTGGTGAATCAGTGCAGCCTTTTTTCCTTTGTAAAAAGCTTTTTTTTTTTTGGTAAATAGGGAACCGCAGGGTGTCGCACACTTTTAGTGAGTTTTCTTGGAAAAGTCAAACAAATCAAGTGAGATGAAGAGGGACAGTGTCGACGGGATTTCTGCGCTTTAGGTCTTGTCACCGGTCGTGTTTACCTTGGAGCAACGAGGTGCGAATTCCGAGGACTATATGTAGTTTTAGGACATTGAAAAAAAAAGTCTAAATTAATTACTACCTGTGTTTAGAAATAAACAGCAGATACATTTTTCGATGCAGATAGGTTAAAATTTGAACTTTATAATTGCTTTTCCATACTGTTTTACAGTAAAATTCTTCAAGGAATGGATGCTTTGAGTAAACGACATAACTTTAAGGATTCTTTATCTTGCTTGACTGAAAATCAAACTAAGTTTTCTTAAATTATGTGTACAATTCCATTAAAAAATAATTATACATCTTTGCTTTATTGAATCAGCCGCTTTAATGAATCAAAACTGTTCAAAACAAACATGATTCAAATAAACGGCGGTCAGTGTACTATTTTTCTTGTGCCCAGAACTTACATAGCAAAAAGTAGCAAGAAATATTCTACTGGTGATCTGGGTGCTCTCAAAGAGTGACTTATGGAATGCAATTCATTAAAATTTCTAACGAGTACTCAGTGAGATTTATAACGAAATTATTATCTGTTAAAGACTCCAAAGAACAGAAAATTTTTAATAGTAGAAGTGCTTTATCTGTTCAAGATTCCAAGGGACAAGAATGTTAATGGTTCAGATACTTAAACTTATTGAAAATTGTAGAAACCAATCTAGTCAAAAAGTCGCATTGGACTTTGTTGAAAGTTGCTTGACATTTCAAAGAAAAACATCATCCGCTAGCAATAAATCAGGATCAGCTTCTGCCATGCAATTTTTAGAACATATAAGAAGGGGGATCTAGAAAAAGACTGCCAGAATTTTGAACCAAGTCCAGTTATTTCGCTCAAAATGTGTGACAAAATTTTAAGTGCGAACACTCGTCACATCAACTGCAGCATCACCCGCCTTAATAATGAAGTGCAGGTTGATAAAGAAAGCATAGTATAAAACGTATAAGTGGAATAACTTTCAACACTTGTAGATTTCATTAATTGTTTTATATGCGATGAAATCTCACACAGAATATGTTGCTCAATTTACATTCATTTAAAATTAGTTTTCATTCATTTAAAATTAGTTTTCATTCATTTAAAATTAGTTTTATTTAAAACTAGTGGTACCCGCTCGGCTTTGCCCGTAGTAGAAAAATGAAAAGGTCATTTGGTTCTCCTGTATATTTACAAATAATGTATGTTGAATTTGGCTTGTACCCATCTTACGGTTCCACGTTATGATAATTTCGTATCTCGTCAATTGGCTTGTGCCCATGTTACGGTTCCACGTTATGATAATTTCGTAATTTACTCGTCCATCTTATGATATTATTTTTCTTAAAATTGGAATAGAAAAAGAACCACATCGAATTTCCGAAAAATCGCTTCGAGGTGCACACCCCCATACTACATACTAACTTTGTGCCAAATTTCATGAAAATCGGCCGAACGGTTTAGGCGCTATGCGCGTCACAGACATCCTACAGACATCCAGACATCCTCCGGACAGAGAGACTTTCAGCTTTATTATTAGTAAAGAAAAAAAAAGATAAAATCTTCCGATGCTTTCTGCGATTTTAATTTGACGAAACAATTTAAAACCGCTCCACCAATACACCAATTAATACAGCAACTAATAAACACTAATTTCATCCCACGCATAAGATGAAATAAGGTATAAAACAGACTTATTAACAGAGACTTTTCTACGAAGTAATGTGATTATTTTAGGATTGTACTTGAAGAAATGTAAAATGTATCATACAAATAAACAGGCTTTTTCTTGTTGGTTAACACACAATTGAAAACTGCATTTTTTAAAATCCCATTCCACATCACCTGATCCTGTGGTTTTAAACTACCCATAAAAAGTTTTCGAAACATCAAATATTTTTGATCTGATTGCAGTTCATATGATGTAGGAGGTGATTTGTTTAGATACAACTTTGTAATGACGGTTGTAAACATTTTTTTCCTTCCAATATTAGTCATCTTTTTCAGCACACTTACTCAAATTTTCGTTTCAGATGCATGCTTTAAAACGTTGTTCTTCTTGTGATATGTTTTTTTTAGAGTAAACTACATTTAATGCTCAAATTTCAAATGATTAAGAAAACAGCACATCCAGCACATAACATCTAGCATTCAGCACCTGGCATTAGCTTGAATTTTAACGCCATGAGTTCAAATTATGCTTTTCGCAATCACTAATTGCGATAGGACCCTACTCGTTCGGTTTCTTGTTCCTGTAAATGGCTCATATCACAATCATAATTGCGAAAAACATAATTTGAATTCAAGATGTAAAAATTCAAATTGATACCAGAGGCTGGATGTTGTTTCTGTCCAAAAAGGTTTGTTTCGGTCGAGGGTGTGAGGGTCGGGGTATAAGTAAAGTCAATTCCAGACGAAATAGACGAAGAGCACCCTCACGCGTAGGTCGGTGAACTTCAAAAGGGATAGGACATGGACACCAACACTATATGGTCAAGTGAGAACAATAAGCAATCATGATTGTTCAATAACAAAGCATTTTTTTTTTTCACTATTTAACTTACATAACGTAATCTGCTAACCATTAACTTGGAATATTTTGAACCAACACCTTGTTTCGAGTTCGTTGTTTTTCTTCGACAATCGTACAACTTGATTGGTTAAGATGGTACGTTTGTGATACCTGTCAAAATCCTACATTATCAATACTAGATCTGCAATAAAAATCTAATCTGATGCAAAATATTATCAGTCGGATCATAATAGAGCGTAATTTATCTATCATATATAAACATTCATTGAAAACAATGCCTCATTGTCTAGCGGATATTAAGTCATTTATAACATAACCTCTTTCTAATGTTTTCCCGTCAGTTATATGTTATACCTGTAAAGAGAATTATGTAAAATATAATGTAACTGTATTTTACATTCAATCTAACGTTCATATCTTTTACAGGTGTCACCTTTTAAGTTTTATTGTAGAAGTTATCAGAATTATGTAAGTAAAAGCCCAAAATTTTCTGATTTCTCTTTGAATATCTTTTAAAATGAAAATATTAATGAAACCCAATTTAAAACAAATTTTGCTTTGTTGTAAATGACTGACTGCGATAGGGAAGTCCCAGGTTCGAATCCCGGCCACGGGCAAGAGTGTACTTTCCCTCTCCTGTTCTTCTCCTTTCTTTGCGAGAAGCAATTTCATTCAAAATACTATAAAGTAATGAAAGTTGCTTTAAAGATATTATTGCCTGCATAAAACTATTTTTAAATAATTTGGTAGTTTAATTTAGACTTTCGAAACATTTTTTGGCCACCCTTTCTAGTGATCAGAGGCAGGGGCGGCAAATAGGAGGGGCAAGAGGGGGCGGTCGCACCCCCAAATTTTTTTTAGCAGAATGATAAAAAATGGGTAAATTCAATTTTTGTTAATCGCAAATCATTCTTCATTTTTAAAAAATCGCTCTCATTCTCAGTAAATAGTTGATGAAACTCGACACATTACCAGGCACAAACAAGTGTTCTCCGTTGAATGCATGAAACACTTTCTGGCTTTTTCAGCACAGAAAAAAATGACGTATAACCATGGTGAGCTTTAACTTAAGAAGTAATTTTCCTATATATAAGGCTAAATTCCTGATTGTGTGTGCCCAGTGTAACGATAAGGCCCGGATCTATAAATTTCGGGACCCCTGCAACAAAATCTGTAGGGCCTCTTCCCAATGGCCAGCAGTGTATATTTGCAAGCCTTAGTGCTTTTTTTTTTCAATTTCTTGGGTCGTTTGGCCCCTTAAGGACATGGCCCCCCCCCCTCCCCACTGCGGGATCTATGGGAACGCAGATCCGGACTTGGATCTGGAACGATGGTAGATACAGTATGAGAGGCCGTGCAAGCAAGTGGTGTGCATGATTTTCAAAAGAAAATTCCTTGAGACATAACATTGATTTTACGCTCATATTTTAAGTGTATGTTTATTTATTGAGTGTATATTGCTTTTTTCAAGTACAGAAACATTCCAGCTACTCAATACATAGCATTCATTCACAAAAACTTCTTAAAAATACACGCTATTTTTGAAAACATAAACATCACACATCAACAAATTCCTTCTTTAACTATGACTCGGATTGACACAAGATGGTCTTCAATATAGTTAAAACAATAAAGCATTTCTCAATAATTTCAAAGCAGTGATTTGACGCCTGGCAGAATTATTGCAAAACGATTCTTTCAATAGTGCACTGTAACAAATTTCGGAAACGTTTCTAGATATATCGGAAACGTTTCCGAAATAGTAGGAATCCTTCATCCAATAGCGAATTCCTCAATATTCAGAAAGCTTTTTGTTATTTCAAGATATCTAGAAGCGGAAGTGATGACGCAACGCTTCGATACCTATTTCATCCTTACAACACAGGCGCCAATGAGTCGGAAATAACGAGAACTTCTTTTTTTCTTATCTATGGTTGCTGCAGAGCATTGGATTGCTTGTTATTTCATGTCTAGAGAGTAGTAAAATGTGTCGAAACTAATTTTACGCCTTTGCATTTTGGACTGCCCTTGATTTTTTAGACGATGTACGCAGCTATTAAGTTAGTTAATAACCATTTGCTTCTTTACAATTTCCAATGCGACCATAATTAGATATATATTGTGTGTTCAAGCGTGAATAGTTTCAACATCCGTGTTTATACTTAATGAAACGAAACCCTTTGGATTACTTATTCAGTTGTAATGGAGGTACTTAGATTTTCTTCCGCTCATGTTCACTTGTAAGTATTAATGAATATTTTAAAACATGTTGTTATATACATTTATATTTTTGTTGATTTGCATTTGATGAGGCTCCAATTGTAACTGTTTTTGGGTTTATCGAATTAATTTAAAGTTATCCTACATACCTATGTGCGCGGTGTACTATTTGTTGTAACTAACTGAAACTGATTAATTACGCAAAAGAAGTAAGATTTATATTTGAGAAGCAATCACAGAAAAGTTATTTCGAAATACTTGGATGTACATACATTTTGGTTCAAAAAGAAAAAAAAAATCAATTGTTTAATTCATTAGAAATATGGTAATGCAAATATTTTCTAGTATTGTAATATGCTTCACAAAAAATGTTCCGGTATAATTTATCTTTTTTTATTATAATTTATTCATTCATTTAAAAATATTTATACCATTAGAAAATGACCATGTTATCTATTAGTAAGAACATAGTTATGAAATTAATTCATCTGCTTATTCATTTTGTTAAATGTGGTTAACAATAAAAAAATTCCTTGACATTAGTTCCGAAAATAACATTTCCTTCGTGGATATACTAGTTTAATGTAGGACAGTCAGGAGAAATGAGTCAGTGGCAAAAATGGAACAGCTGCATTTACATGCTGAAATAAAAAGTAATATTATTTCATGTCATCGTTTTAAAAGTGATCAGTTTTTAAATACTATGTTATTAATGTGCAATGCACATATGGTGAGAAGACGAGGGGCGTTCACCACGCAGACTGTGCCATTGACATTTTCATGGGATTGCTTTTTTTTAAGGTGGGGGGCGCTTTATATCATTTTATGTGTGCACCATCACTCTTATGGTGTGTGTGGGGGGGGGGGAGCTCTCGTATATATGAAATGGAATAATCATGTAATAGAGTTCAATGTTTTAATAAATAAAATATATAATGCATTTTGCGCACACTCTAAATCAGTAACCTATTTTGATTAAGTATCTATATTTGTGATAAACTGGAAAAGGGCAAGAACAGAGGAATAAACCCGAATGGTTCCAGCAGGGGGACTTTGGTGTCATATTTAAATTCATCAATTTCTCTGTTGGTACTTTTCGGTACACTTTGTTCGTCAAAGAAATTGACTTGACGTGAAATAATTTCGGAACGAAAAGTGTAGGTAAGTTCTGTCAAATTTTATCCGAAAATAAAAGCTATCAAGTTTGATACAAGATATGTTTTTAAGTTCTGCATTAAAAATACAGTATGTTGATAATTTTGTCTTGAAAATATTGAGAGAAAAACTGAAGTTTAATATTGTTAACAATCCCACTTTTGAGAAAGTGCTCCCCTTCCCTCCCCCGACGATTTTGTGATTATGAATGAAACTACTATATTATTTCAGAAATTTTCAAAAATTTATAACTGTGCATATGTTATGCTGTTAACCATGCTATTTGTCATTAGAAATTCAGAAAAAAAAAAATCCACGAATAATTCTAAAATTGCTTGTTTCATTGCTCTTAGATATCAAAGAATTGAAACTGATATGGCATGCAATACTATTAAAAAAGAATTATTTTTTAGAAAAAATCACGGAAAAAGGATTCCGAAATTCTCAGAAACGTTTTTGAAAATTGTTTGGAGAATTCCGAAATACTCGGAAACGTTTTCGAAACTTTCATGAACCACAGCTGCACAGAATACTCAGAAACATTTCTGGAAATTACGGAAAGAGGATTCCGAAATACTCAGAAACGTTTCTGAAAATTACAGAAAGAGGATTCCAAAATACTCAGAAACATTTCTGGAAATTATAGAAAGAGGATTCCGAAATACTCAGACACGTTTCTGGACATTACAGAAAGAGGATTCCGAAATACTCAGACACGTTTCCGGACATTACAGAAAGAGAATTCCGAAATACTCAGAAACGTTTTTGAAAATTTCATGAACCGCAGCTGCACGATATACTCAGAAACGTTTCCGAATTTTTTTTACAGTGTGAGAAAGCTGGTGCCCTCTAACATGAATGGCTTCGTTTAAATTTTATTTAATTTGTGTATATCGTGGAAAGTTTTTGAACAATGCTTTGCTCTATCAAAACATCTTCAATCCGTTACCGTTATTTTTTGACTATTCAAGTTTCAGTTCAGTCTACAATTGAAACTGTTAATGATTTTAACTTGTATGTTTATTTCAACCAAGCGTGTAACTTTTCAAAAAAAATCTTATTCTGCTCCAATTAAAAAAAAAAAAAATCAATTTAGGATATGTAACAAATATCTCCATGATGATGAAAAGTTAAATATTGATTTAATATTTTGTATAAACCAATAGATTCATTTTTAATGAAAATAACTCAAGATTTGATGAATATTTTTCTGTATTGTTTGCTCTATATTATCCGGATGTTGAAAACAAAAAATAAAATATTTCAATGAGTCACGAAGCATTGTTTTGTAGATAGAGGCTAGATTATTCAATGATGAAAACTGAAGACCCTCGCAATTTTTTAAGTTGCTTGGGTAATTTTGAAGAGCAAGATCTGAAAAGTGTATTTTTATGCATAGCTTTGTTACCTCAATTAATTTTTTAACTAATCCAACCAGCTCAGCTAGTTGAGTAAGATCATTTTTATGTCTCAGGAGGTTAGAGACCTTTTGTCGGAGCACCATGGATCAAAAAATTTTTATCTTTAGCTTTACCGCAAAAAGAGCGCTACCCTGAGCATTGATGGATTAGTGCATGATTTCCTGTTCTTCTGAATTCCGAAAAACATTCATTAAAAATTCACTAAAAGGTAAAAACTGTAGTATCAAGTTGTTTCATATAAAATGAATTAAGATTTTATCATAAATTTCAATACATTTTGTAAGTTATCATGTTTTTAAACATTATTGATTGTTAATATTAGACTAGTTTTATGACCACCTCTTGTTAGTCAGTGTGCGTTTTGTACCATACTGAGGTAACTCATATTTAAGAAGCTCGACCCCCCAAATGTAATGTTGAAATGCCGCTCCTGATCAGAGGAGTCTGACTGCGTTGGGGAGGTCCCGGGTTCGAATCCTGGCTCGGGCATGGATGTACACTCTCTCTCTCCTGTCCTTGTCCCTTCTTTGTGTTGTTGTGCTATAAATGGTTACCTTCTCTATAAACGGGTCCTTAGAGCATGTGTGTACTGTGGAAACCAGACTTCACATCAAATTACGGTACATTGGGAGAAGTGAAGCAGCGCACTCCAAATTACCGGCTACAGATACATGACGACAACAACATAAATACAGTTATTTTATAAAATGTTTTTTTTTTCCAGGAGCATGCGTTTGGAACATTTTATGTCCGTGATTCTTTGCACATTTTAACACATTAAAAAAAGAGAGAGACGAGATTAGAAAAATTACAATACAAGTTTAGTACTTGAATAATTTTTATTTCATTAATTGCTGTGTTCTGTTAATATGTATTTTCCTTTTTGTTTTTACATTGAATGATTCATAAATATATATATTTTTTAATTTACTTACACTCTCAGAAATAAAACGCTCCCTTTGGAGGATTCTTCAATCGTGATCAGCGAATTTCTTCATTTTCGACGATTCTTCTTTTGCTGGTTCAGAAACTCATGCTCAACTCTTACGAAGTGTTTGTGAATTCGATGAAAAGTTTACTCGGGGTGTTTTTCACGGAGGAATTTCGTCAAATACGACGGAAGTTTCATGAGTTTTGAGCAGGCGTTTCTGAGAGTGTAAAATGAAACGAAGTTACTACATGAACTTCGTTTTTAAACTGACAGAGAATTTGAGGTTCTTAATTTGTATCGAGTCATATAGAGCAGGGCCTAATTTAAGGGGTAGGTTTTTAGGGTTCAACCCCCCCCCCCCCCGAAAATTTCCAAAACTATTCCTAAAATTGCTTTTATTACACTTTTTTTGCTGAAAAAATTCTTATTCATTTATTTTTTAATTTCATTTAAAAACTGAAATAATCGTTATTGAAGAAGTGTACAAACTCAGTGCTTTATCTGTTGTATTCATTTTCATCTTTTGTTATAAAACAATACAACGTTCACAAAGTCGGAAAAGTGTGAGTTTCAGAAGTATTACTTCGAATGCTACACGCATTTATTTTTTCGAGTTGTTAAAAAAACATCAAATATTTAACAGGAGAGAAGTTATATAGTGTGCACATCAGACTTCTCCCCTTCATTAAAAAATAAGTCATAGTCATCTTTTACATTTGCTTGTATTAATGCCAATAAAGCGGCACCCCCCCCCCTAAATAAATTAGTGGAAAAAAAAACATATATGAATGAAATACAATTTTAATAATCATACAGATTCCCCGAGAAATGTGCTTGGTAAAATCCTCCCCCAAATAAAAGTCTAGTTACGGCCCTGGTATAGAGATGTAGACTTTCAGAGAATTTTGAAGCGGTGCGAATAAATTTTTTCCGTGTTTTTTCCCCCCTGGAAATTGAAGAAAGTTGAAGAATTGATAATTTACAAATTAAGATAGTTAAATAGTTATATTTTCTTAGAAAGCATAAAAAGTGTAAAATATTCAAAACATATGGAATTCATATCATTTTTTCTTCTTAGCAGAGATACATGCATAAAACTTTTACTATTAAAAAATTAGTCCTTCTGTTTCTTTACTTAAAGTAACTTTCTATGTTCAAAACGCCCAGAATTATTCACACTAAACGAATTATCATTCAACTGTTAATTTTGAGTGGGATGTGATATTTGTAAATTGTTAAATCATTTTTGACAGAAAAGTTTTTTCTTTTCCATTTTTTTAACGATTGTTACAAGCATTTATACATATGTGTGTATATATCACACACATTAAATGAAAATTCATTAAAATTTTAACTTTAACATTTCCTCTAATTGTTTATCAACTAATGTTATCGATATAATTTTGCCTTTCTTATGTATACATTAACAGTTTAGTGAGAAAAGTAACGAATAATACTTTGGACCACAGGGATATTAAATTTTAACAGCTTATTACCGAAGTTAGTGTTTTCATGCGGGACCACTGAGTACAAGAAATATTTAAAGGAAAAAACTAATTGCATTGTAAATGTTATGAAACTCAAAATGAATTGTTTGTGCTTGAAATTTCAAAATTTTCAATTTTTCCCGCATTCTTATGGTCAAAAGATTTTATTTTAGAATAAATCACATCAATGAATTTGTGTGTGTGTGTGTGTGTGTGTGTGTTTTTTTTTTGCTATTTAAACAATGACTAGTTTTATATAGATAAAATGTGTTTAATAAATTCTAATTTTTATAATATCCTGTCTAGAAATTCAATATGGATTAAATTTTTTAGGATTTGGATTGTGTGATTAAGAAAAGCATCTAAAATCTAAATTTAAATCCAATTAACTTTTGGGAGAAGATGAGGTCATAATAAAAGCATCCTATTACGTTGAATAGGTTTTTATCATCTGGTCAAAGTAGGGGAATGTGGGGCAAAGTGAAATAGCGAGGGAAAGTGAAATGGTTAAATATTCATTCAGTTTTTAGCACCAGCTATTTGGAAATATTTTACCTATGTATTAACAGTTGTCGTCTATTCTGGCCATGAAAGAGCCCTGAGGATCAAAGCATATGATAATACAAGCAATTTTCAAGTATTGATACTTATATTCTAATATTTCGTTGTAAGTCAAAAGAAAAAAGAATATATATATATATAACTGATCCAGTTCTTGTTATTAACATTTTAAATATTAATTCAGACCTACTAATATTTGGTGCATTATTTACTTATTTAATTTTAGGCTTATTTTTATTTTTAATGTTTTTTTAGAGTTCATCAAGTGCATGCGGACACAAAGTGAAATAGTTTATTTTATTGCCTTATTCAATAAATAATTAAATCATTTACCTATTCATTTAGTAATTAATTGGTTTACATTTTCTCATTAAATAATTCGCTTATTTATTCATTCACTCACCTATTTTCGTACTCATTTACTATTTTATTCACTCACTTATTTTTTTCTCATATATTAATTAATTAATTATTTATTTATTCATTTATTGTTTCATTACCTATTCATTTACTCATTGACTCTTTTATTTACTCATTCATTCATCAAAAATATTTTTAATTGGAAAATGATTATTTATTTGGTTAATATAGAAAGTTGTTCAATAGAAAAATATTTTATTTTTGATTATTATTTAGCCCCCCCCCCCCCCAAAAAAAAGGTGAAAATGTTCCACTTTTTTTTAAAGTACAAATTTACTGCCAGAAATTAAAAAATGTTTTAGTAAAAGTTTTATTACGAATACACTGTTTTTTTAAGCACTGTAGTTTTCAAAACAAATTTTTGCCCTACTTGTAAAAATTTAAAAATAAAAAAATAAGAATTAATAAAGTAATTAAACCTAATTTCTTATGATACGTAACCTGAATTTATTTTTTTAAGCTGAATATATACGGACAGCAGATTTAATAATCCTGTGTTAAATGTTTACTGTAGTCATATAGGATAACTTAGAAAAAGAAAACTTGAAAACCCAGTGATACTGTCCCGGCAATGTCTCTGCTAGGGCTCCCAACATTTTTTTAGTTTATCCCTTGAAAAAAAAGGGTCCTTATTTCTAAAAAAGGAGACCTTAACTGTAAAGGTTAAAACTATTAGTGTTCTGGTTAATCGGCAGTAGTCGGTAATCGGCCACTTTGCTGATTATCTATAATCGTCCAATTTTAGCTGACTGGAAAAATGATTGATTCTCCTAATTAGTTACTAAAATGATTCTACTTATTAGTCAAGTTACTTTTATTTAGTAGAAAAAAGTATGGCAATTGAATTTAGCCAATTAATCGGCTGATTTAAAAAAAAAATAAAATTACTTTTGCGTACAACAAGAAAGCACTCTGATTCGATTTATTACACCTAACCAATAGTTTCAAATTCTCTCTGGTGCACCCATTTGATTCAAAATTTATAAATTATCACAATAAAATTGAACAACACATTCATTTTTTTTTTTGGGAAAAATTTAAAAAAAAAAAAAAATACAATGATACGAACCTTACTTTGTGTTACAATTCATTGTGAGGTTTAATAAATACAAATACAGCGAAGCACCGTTTGTACGTTTTTGACAGGATTGTGAAAAAAGCGTATAAAATGAAAAAAAAAAAAAAACGTGCAACAGGTGCACGTTAATGTGGATTGGACTCTACAGGGACAAATTTTTAAAAAGTATAAATGAGTAAAACGTATAAAAGAGAAACGTATAAACTGCGCTTCACTGTATTACTAGTTGTCATCATTAATGTACATTATTTGTAGCATTAGTAGTCCTCCTTAGCTAGTTTCATATAAGCAAAGTAAAAAAGATAATATTTTTCTGTCATCCGCAATCTGAAACTCAATTTGTATTAAAATTTAAAGTAGTTTTTTGGACCCCCCCCCCCTCCCAAACACACAACTGCTTATGTTATATTGAAGGAAAAAAATCATTTAAATTTATATACGTAGCAGAAATAAAAAGAAATTTCCACAATTATGGTGATAATTTTTTCTTTTTGTCAAAATTTCAGATCATTTAGCGATGTGTTAAATGTGGATTTTTCTAATTGTAGCAGTTCAACTTATATATTCTTAAATAAAAGTATGTGCTTAAAAATATTAAACTTCGTAACTGGAAATTCATTTTGATTGGGCTACTATTAGCGTGAATTAGTAGTCATAATAAATGTAGATATTTTAATAATTTTTATTTTCAGTTTTTATAAGAATGATATATTTTGACTAATCCAGATTCAAGTTTCTTTCCTTCATATTTATATTCGTATTAAAATATAGGTTAAATTTGCGATTGCATTAGATGCATATAATTTTTATTTGATTTAACTTCTTATCTCTTCAATAATAAGTTTTAAAAAGTTTCTCGGCTAGAAAGCTCAACTCATAAAAAATCGAAGGGTGATTTTTGAAGCCGGATTACATAAATAATTTGTATTTGCAGACACATATTATTTACAAATTTGAATTCATTTTTTTAGTGTGGTCTTTCTTTCTTTTTTGCATTAAAATTAATAATTTGCATTAAAATATAATATCATTTGGAAACTAGGAGATGCTTATTTTGAATTGATTTAATTCACAATCAATATTCAAATTTTTCTTCTGATTTTTATCAGAATTAAAGAGAAATACGTGGCTGCGTTTATTTCACTTTAATCATTTGCAAATTGTTTTTAATATATGTAATTCACTACTATACAAACAGTGCGTATTTGAAAGGTTTAAATATTTTACTTATGATTTTTATCAGAATTAATGACAAATATGTAACCAACCACATTTGTTGCACTTTAATCATTCGAAAATTTTTGATACCTTTAATTCACGATTATAAAAAGAGTGTGTATTGAAAATATATTTTTGAAATTTTAATTTATGATTTTTATCAAAATTAATGAGAAATTCGCATCTACGTGTGTATCGCTTTAATCATTTTTTTAAAATCTAGTATGAGCAATAGATGGTTTGACAGACATTGTTTTAGAATTATTGGTTTGATTGAAGTTTAATTTTCATCAGGATTTAGGATAAATTTCGGTCTGTGTTCAAGGAATAGCATATTTCATTGGTATTTGTAAGTTTATTGTCTGTTGTGCTTTACATTTTTATAAATTTATTATCGTTCGTAGTGCTTTATACTGCTTTACATTATCTAATACAATTACCGTCTGCTTTTTTTTTTTTTTTTTTTTTGCTTTTTTGAACGGCATTGTTGAAAGTAACAAAGTAGACAAAGTAGGAATGTTTTAATAGAGTGTGAATTTGTTTTTTTTCGCTTGTTGTGGTCTGAAAATATTTGTCTCCATTTTATGTACATTTTTGAAAAAAGTTTTTCTCTTGTATAAAAAATTGGAAAATTTGATTTTATTTGTTAAAAAAAAAATAAAGAAAGAAAATTATTATTTAAATCCCTAAGAAGGGGGAAAAAGAAGAAACAGCATGTTTGAGAGATTTGATGGTGCGTTCTGCGTTAATCGTTTCTGTGCTATGCAAGCATCTTCTTAGTTTGAAAATACGAAAATTTAAATGATATTTATTTAAAAAAAACTGCGTGCCCTACGCGAGGCGGCCTGTTTCGTTAATATGATTGATGCGCGAGATGATGTTTGAGTAGAAGTCTCTTTCTGATATCGAATCCATCAGATTAGAATCCGGAGAGTTGTCTTGGGCTTTTCAGCGGAATTGAATTCTTTCATTTGAATTGAGTTTCGACTTTCTGATGGAAACAACGAAGCCGATGAAAAATTTCTTCCGTATCAGACGTTAAGAAAATCGAGAGAAGAGGTAGGGCTTCTAAGCAACCATCCTATAACAGAACCCAATGTCATTTGATTAAAAGTAATAAATGAAATATAGGGGATCGAGCAGGGGGGCCGAAAGTCGTATTTCAAACACGGATTGCACCCCCGCCTCCCATTTTAGGGCAAAAGGCCCACGTTTTCCCTATTGTGATGTGCATCCGCACGGGGTTGGGGGCGTGGTTTCCGCAAACCGCGAGAGATTCGCCATTGGCTGGAGACAATTTGATAGGGTTTTAATCAGCCAATGAGAGGCTCGCCTTTAATGAATGATGATGTTTCCTGGATCCGATGATACGCGGCACGGTAAAGGACAAGTTGAGTTGGGTTGTATGCGGATGCCGCAGCAAAATTTTGTAATGATGTGTAAATATTCATGGCTGCCATTCCAACTTAGCGGAGAGGAACGGACGAATACCTAAATTATTGCTACATTTCTTCGTTTCGGTAATAAAATCGCGAAGTATTACTCTTTATTGCTCTAAGGTGGTAAGGTATGTCTCAGGTAGGGGTTAAAAAAAAACATTTTACAGCACGTTGCTTTGTGCTGTGTGTCTCGGGCATCTCACCATTATTGCTAATCCCCGCCTGCCTTAATGGTAAGAGTTCAAAGAAACTTTTCGACTTTTGGGACACACTGCCCATTTGTCGATATTGTGGAGGCGATTTGCTAGCATTCCAGATCCAGATTATTTAATATGAGAAGGGAGAACTCTATGGGTAAACATGAACAAGAAGTATGGGTGAAAAAACAATTCGAACAAAAATATTAATTTTTTACATCGGAATCGAGGCAAATACGACAGCATCCTACACGCTACTTTTCCAAACTTTTTGTGACTAACCCAGAACCATCCACAAATTTTCTTTGTTTTGAGCTTTTAGCGAAGGCCCAAACATAGCAGGAGTTTCCCAACAGGTGGTTCACTGACTCGCAATGACCTGCAGTTGCTTCCTGCACAAGAGGTCCTTGATTCAGGGGTGCCCACCTGGGGGGGGGGGGTTATAGCGCACACTGCGCCATTGAAATTTTTAGGAGGTGTTTTGATGGGCATTTTCCTTTTTCTGGGGGGGGGGGGGTCTTTGCGGTATTTAGGGGGTTGCGCCCTTGTTCTTAGGGGGGGGGCATCCTTGCTTGATTTGAGTTTTCCAAATTCTAAATTGTAACTTGATTTGTCTAATGGCACGATAGAAGACTCTATCCGAGTAATTATTGTAAATATAACTTTTTTTTTTTGGCCCGATGTAAGAAAAATTGATGTTAGAAACGAAAGTAATCAAATGAAATGCAAGTGGAAGCAACGTCATAAATTGGAGAAAATCCAGAGAAAAAAAAATATCTGCATTTTTTTTTCCCCCGAGGTTGTACTGGAAGAAAAGCTCGAGATCTTTTTGCAGATTTTCTTTGAATACAGGCTTAAGAGCATTTCCACATAATTTTTGATTTACTCAAAATTGCATTTTTGTAAATTTTCTATAAAATTTTGAGAGAATCTAGATTCCTCCCCCCCCCCCCATCAGATGATTTTTTTCTTCATCAACAATGATTTTTATAATAGGAAATTCGGATAAGGGACATGCTACTTTTTAAAAGTTTGTTAATTCTGTATCCTTGTTAAATTCTTTTAAAATTTTCGCTTTACCTTTCAATGAGAGTGTTTGATGTTGTTGGGCAGGATAAAATATCAGAGCTCGATTAACCTCTGAAAGTAGGGGAAGCTAGGCCTCAGTTTGGTGCCCCCCCCCCCCCACACTTTTTGTTTGAGGAAATTTTTCTAAACATTTTGTGGGCAACATACAACAGTGACTAATGCTAAGTAGCCCAGCAGAATTCAGAGTTCAGTTTCTTCCACTTTACTGACTAAGAGAATTTTTTTTTTGTTACGTATGTTGCAATTGAATTCTCAGAAATTTTGGGTAGTAACATTTTTGAACCATATTTGAAACTTCACAAAGGAAATTAAATGCAAACATATTTTTTAGCGAGCTCAAATATTTGCAACCTCTTTATAAAAAACGCAGCTAAAAGCAGAAACTGAAATTGTTTAAGCACAGTTTTACAATGATATTTTGCCCCCCAAAAAATTCTGAGGGAAAGCTCAAGTTTCTTGAGCCTTTTGAGTAATCAGGCCCTGCAAAAGATAAAAATATAACTAAAAATCTACAACTTTTGATGTTAATTGAACCATCGATTAGGTGTTTGGGTTTGGCGAGCTGATACCAAACTAAATGGTGATTTTTCCACCCCTTGCTGAAAACATGTAATATCGTGTGCACATTTTTATTAGGAGTCACTGTCCTAGATTAGAGGCAAAGTCAACTTATGAAACAAACTTCCCTTTACACAACAAAAATATTTGGATTCATCGAAACATTTTTATCACTTAAAATCTTGATTATTTAACTAAAACAAAAGGAATTTTACAGTAGAATTTCTGTTGCTTTAAGTTTTAAATGAATAGCACGAAGTTAAAAATAAATTATACATTTCCTTCCAAAGTGAATAACCATTAACTTTTCAACAGAAGCGGTGACTGGGACTGAAAAGTGGGGGGCAAGAGAGAAAAAAAAACTTCTAAAAGCCATAGGACTTATAGAGGCAGCAGAAAAAAAAAAAAAAGAGAGAAAAAAAGTACAAAATTTTGCTAGGGCTTGTTTTAAGAGCAGATGAGAGGTAATTCATGTAAATCTAGCAACTTAACTAACGTTTTTATTAAGATTTTGATGAATTTTGCACAAAATAGCTTTCTCTGAAGAAACAGACATGAATTAGACTTGCATTATTTACCCCAAACACTTGGTAATAATTTCATTCAACAAGTGTGGCTTGTTTATGAGTAAAACAATTGATTTACTAATATCTAATTAATGGATAACTAAACTAAAAGTTACTGCTTTCACTAAATTATGTTCCGTAAACAGATATACAAAGTGAAACAAACAGTTATGTTCTGATAATTTTGACACTTCTGTTTTTTTTTAATAATAATTTTTAGCTTTGTAAAATTGGAAAATAAAATTAAAAAATTAACCATATAAAGTGGGAGAGGGACTGTCCCCTTCCCCTGTCCCCTTTAAATCGCCACCACTGCTTTTCAATGGAGCAATCACGTAAATATTTTCATACGAAAAACCACATAATCAACGGCAAAATTTGCTTTCATTTTTTCGCCAAAATATAAATCTGCAAGGTAAATGCTAATTTAATTTTCACCAAAAAGAAAATAAGTCCATTATACGAAAAAGCACAAAAATAAAAATAAAATTAAAATTGCCAAATATTTTATTTTGAAACTGCAAGAAAAAACACACAATATCGAACGAGCGAAATATAATAGAAATGTGGAGTGTGGCGGCTCTTGCGAAGTTTTTCTTCATCCGGAAGTTCCTGCCTATTCAAATAGTAGAGAAGACAATAATTTGGGTGGAAAGGTGAAACCACACGCGCACAAATTCCGCCCAGCTGCAAGTCCGCCTTTTCCCTCACTTTCAAAGGTATGGGGGGAAGAAGGATTCGTACCAAGGTTGACTTCCGCTGTGGTTCAATGTCTTCGACCTTTTTTTCTTTTTTTAAAAAATTTAATCCATATTGTTCTCGAGGTAAACCGTTGCTTCTTTCTGGGTTTTTTTTTTTTTTTTTTTTTTTTTTTTTTTTTTTGTATGCTAATACTCTACGTTAGGGTTCGGCAAGTCAATTTAGTTGGGGTCTGGACACTTTAGAAAAATGTTATCTAGTTCCAGAAAAAACTAATATTCTACACTAACCATGAAAAACTAAAATCATCCTAGCAATTTCATTCAAAACACTATAAAATAATGAAAGTTGCTTTCAAAGATATTATTGCCTGCATAAAATTATTTTAAAAAAATTGTTAATTTAATTTAGACTTTCAAAATATTTTTCGGCTACCCGCCTTTTCCAGTGATCAGAGGAGTCTTGACTGCGATGGGGAGGTCCGGGGTTCAAATCCTGGCTCGGGCATGGATGTACACTCTCTCTCCTGCCCTTGTGTTGTTGTGCTGTGAATGGTTGCCTTCCCTATAAACGGATCCTTATGGCATGTGTGTGCCGTGGAAGTCGGACATGACACCAAATTACGGTACAGTTGGAAAAGTGAAGCAGCGCACCTCTAATTGCCAGCCTAGCTGGCCCAAGAAGACAACAGCAACAAAACATTTTTAGCAGTTCAATTTCGCAATTGAATCTACATCGACCCTTACATTCGCACATAATTGATAATGAATATTAATTAAATATTTAAATTTTTGCGTGACATTTCTCACACGGTTTGAAATGATCCTAAGAAGGATAGTTTTGAACCAAGTTAATGAGCAATTTGAAATGTAAAAAAAAGTATTACAGCGTTAAATCGAACAAATTTCCAGGCAGCTATTTGCATGTGTTTCGGGATTGCAAGGAATCATTTTTTCAATGCGAAAAGAGGTGAGTTTAGAGATGAAAAGACATTTGTGGCAGCGAGAAGCAAGGGAATGGAAGTGAACTTATTAAAGTTTTGAGAAAACGCATTTGACGTTTCAGATCCTAAGTAAGCTTTCATTGAAATTTTTTTCTAAATCCTGCTGTATAGCAGCACCTACCAGGGATACTAGGTCTATCTCTTGTCCCGAAGCAAAGGTGAGGTACTCCTACCATTTGTGCAGATTATCTCTTCTTTTTTTTTTTTCATTTTGGCTCTTACATCCCATTGCTTCTTACTACCTCATTTGGCGTTTTGGTTTTCGTCGTATGCATATTCATCCGTAAGCTCACCTCTTTTGCATTTCTAAAGGGGTTCCTTCAACCCCAAAGCACGTGCATGTAGTTCTCTGCAAATTTGGGCGATTTAACGTTGTAATGTTTTCTTTTACTTTTCTGCACAAAGATGATTTTTTTATTCTTAATTTAAAATGGTTTCTATAATTATTATTTCTTAATTTTTAATAACTTTGTAGGCTTGGGGAGTTGTTTTTTCGCCAATAGATTCAACAACACTATTGAAATAGGAATGGGCATTGAGAAAAAAGGAAATTGTGGATAAAGTTCTAAATGATATTGTACCCCTTTCTCACTAAATATTCGAAACAAAGAAAAAAACAGACTATTTTGTTGAAAGGTACTTGCTCTCAGTTCACCAAATGGTCATCAGATTTCGATTGTGTTCAAAAATGCGTTCATATTGACAACCTTAAAGTGACCCTTATAATCAGTTCATCTTTGGATTACTTGTCCATTGAGTAAGGCTATGGTTTTACTCAACAATGTATTCATTATGTTGAACCGCTCAATATAAAAGTGTTATTTTACACTCCTAACTTTTCAACTATTCACAAGGAGTGCACTAAAACAAATTACCACTGTTTCGACATACCTTTCTATTCATGCCTATTATTACAAAAAATGACGGATAATGTTTTTGAGAATAATATATTTAATCCAAAAGAGGTATCGAAGTTATTCTTCCACAAAATTTGTTCGGTGCTATATAATAAACATAAC
Source organism: Uloborus diversus (assembly GCF_026930045.1). Classification (NCBI taxonomy): domain Eukaryota; kingdom Metazoa; phylum Arthropoda; class Arachnida; order Araneae; family Uloboridae; genus Uloborus; species Uloborus diversus. The sequence continues at coordinate 160,426,690 of NC_072734.1, read as the reverse complement.
GGTAAAAAAAAAAAAAAAAAAAAAAAAAAAAAAAAAAAATCTTGCTTTCAGCCAAACAAAAATTGATTGCTTCATTTGTAATGTACACATTTTTTTAAATTTAAATTTACTATGGTAAAATAAAACCGAGGTAGCTTATGTAGGGTAATGTGGGGCAAAGTGAAATAGCGGGAGAAAGTGAAATGGTGAAAGATTCACTCTGTATTTAGTGCCACATCTGATAATATTTTAACTCAATAGTAACACATGTAGTCCACTACAGTCAGGAAAAGTTGTCTATGAAATTCAAAGCATACCATAACAGAAACAATTTTTTAAATTTGATACTCGTATTGTAATATTTTGTTGCAAGTCAAAAATTATTTTTGCTATTATAAAATCGTAAAGTTATTATTTTCATCACTTTAAATATGAAATGAGACCCACTAACATTTGATGCAGTGTTATTTATTTAACACTAAGTCTAGTGCATGCGAGGCAAAGCGAAATAGTTCATTTCGTTCATTTATTCAATAATAAATTAAACCACTTGCGTATTCATTTGTTCATTATTTCATTTATATTCCTTCTATCAATAATTCACTTATTTATTAATTCATTCATTTATTTAATAATGAGTTCGCTACTTTATTCACTTATTCAATACTTCACGTAGTATTAAACATTTTATTTATTTATTTAATCGTTTGTTTCATTATCTATTCATTCATTCATTCACTCATTTATTTGGTCTAAAATACTTTTAATAATCAAGTAGAAAGCACTTCAATTTAAAAAATATTGTATTTTCATTCATTCATTCATTCTTTTATTTACTCATTCATTTGGGCTAAAATACTTTTAATAGTCAAGTAGAAAGCACTTCGATTTGAAAAAATATTGTATTTTTCACTTTGCTCCAGAAAAAAAGTGGAAAATTTTCTCTTTTTTTTTTGAAAGTACAAATTAATTGTCAAAACTTTAAAAAATGTAAGTTTCATTATAAAATACATTGTTTTCCCTGTAGTTACTGTGATTTTTGAAACAAATTTCCAATTTGTTCAGTTTGAAAAAGATAATTTATCTTAACTTTTTCACTTTTCCTCACAGTCTTTTGATCTAGTTGAAAAAAGAAAGGTAATATTAGCTTGAAATTGCTTCCCTAAGATGAATTGCTGAAATATCTTGCTACTACATAACACTATGTATATGTCTGTCTCTAATTGTTATTCTAAGAGTTCAACGCTATAGTTTGAGTTCATAATGTATGCTTTTCCTTGGCCTACTAACTGAACTACTTGCAAATCATTAAAAGTACTCCCACTCGAGAAGGGTGTAAATCGAATCTGAAAACGTAAACGTGTAGGGTAACGACCCCAGTAATTGGTACTTTAAGAGTTTGTCCTTAAACTTACCTCTGTTTTCATTACTTAGGAAAACATATTCACTTGCAAATATTTTTATATCGAAGAATGCACATCTGTGCATCTATTTAGTTCACTGAAATCAAAAATATTTGAATTGATATTAAAAAAAATATATATGTATGTAAAGTTACCAAAATCACCAGTAATTGGCACCTAATACCCCAGTGTATGACACCCAGTAATCCAGTAATTGGCGCATGTTAATAAAAATAGAAAATCACTTTATTTTTCACTTTCAGATTACATACAAGTTTTATCATCATAAGAAACATAATTAATGTTTATTTAAAGTAGGTAATTTTACATAAATTAATGTTAAATCACACATCTTGAAGTTGAAAAAGTAATTTAGGGAAATAAAAATAAATTTGGAGTGTTGCATGGAAAAAAATTGTTGATTATTGCTGTTTGTTTCATTAGTCAGTATGCAGTTTTTATATTACGAATTATAGCTATTTTCATAGAAAAAGGAACATTGACCCGATGATTCTAAGGGACCATAAAAAATGAACCGATTTTCTACAGATTCTTCTCAGTCGCAATATCTGTCTGGTGGTCAAACATATTTGTTTTTTATTGTTTATCTTGAACATTTAACAGTATATTCTGTTAAATGTTCTTTAACAGTATATTCTGTAGGATTCAAATCAGTAGAAGAAACCATACAATATTGTTTCTGAAAAAGTATCAGAAACCAAACTATTGCACAACGCATGAGTGACTATTGGTACATGTGCCAATTACCGGGGACTAGCAAAACTGAAGCACCACTAAATGGCATCCATCATTATTTCAAAAATTCAAAAAGGGACAAAAATATATTTCTACCCACGCAAAGTAACACCTTTCAACAAAACAAAACTTTTGACAACGAAAATTTAGTATATATTTTAAGTCAAATGTTAATGGATTGATGTGCATGCTTTTCTTAAGCCAGAGAAGAAGCTTTTGCTACAAAAAGGCTGATTTGGCACAAGTCACAAATATTTCTCTTTCCTATGCACTGCTACCATTCAGTAACATGAATTGAAGTTATAATCTTTAAAGTAAATGTACATTCAGTTGGTGTATAGCCTTCTACTTTTAAAAGATTGGACATGAATCATATTTTAGGACATTTTTGTTGGAAGTGCCAATCACTGGTGGCCTGCCAATTACTGAGGGTGTTATCCTACTTTCTTTTTTATGAAGGAAAATGTCTTTTCAAATTCCACAGATATTACTGAAAAATATCTGAGGCATTAAATTAGTACACACTAAATCTTTAGGACACTAAATGTTTGCATGATAAGAAATTGAGAACATTTTCCTTATTAGCTACCAGACGTCTCTATAGGTCACCCGAATTTTCGTTCTTTGTGAATAACAATATAATAATAATAATAAATACAAATAAATAACATTAATAGTATTTTTTTACTTTTTAAAGTTTAAAAATGGATTTAAAAAAAGAGTGAAAACCGCAGTAATATGCATTTATTTTAAAAAGTTGCCGTTTTTACACGTTCGTCTGTTCTAAACGTCAAAAGAAACAAAAATAGGCAATTGCATATGCCATTGACGCCCACAAGAATTTTTCAAAAGGGGTTCCAATGTCGCAGATCCATCATCCTCATATCATACTACAATACGCATTTAACATTTTTTTTTTTTTTTGGATTTTATCAATTGTCGGGAACAAAAAAAAAAAAAAAAAAAAAGTTATTGAAAAATTACTTAACATTAGTTTATAAAATAAATGAATAATAACAAAATTATTGATTCAAATACTAGAAAGCACAAGTGTATAAATATGTATTTATGTTTTTTTAATTTATTTTTTAATTTTATTTTATCGATTGTCGGGACAAAAAAAAATTAAAAAATAAGTTATTGAATAATTACTTAACGTTAGTTAATAAAATAAATGAATAATAACAAAATCTTGATTTAAATATCAAAAAGCACAAGAGTGTACGTATTTATTTTTCATAATTAAAAGTAAAAAAAGGGGAAGCCCATCATTATAGAACAATTTATGTCCGCAAAGAGTTCGTTTTTGTAGTGGAAGAAACCGGGAAAATGAATTTTATTTTTTCACTTATTAAATATGAAACTATTGTGTAATCTTCTTGGAATTGTTTTACGCACTACATTCCAGGGGTGGATACAGACTACCATTTTACGGAGAGGGGGGGTCATACTGAAGAATGCCCCCCCCCCCCCAAACGAACTTACGGTTGTGGCATTACAAATTTCTGCACTTACTTGGGTGTCAATAAAAAGCGCCAACTTAGCCGGGAATACGACGCTTAGTAGAGCATAAACGTCACTAATTAATTTCATAAGAATTGAAAAGAAGCAATATTCCAAACATTTACTTTTAAAAAAATTAATAAATTGATAAGATTACTAAAATCGTTTACAATTTATTCATCAAGAGCTTGAACACAATGTGGACGGAGAATATGGTCGACGGCTTAAGGGGGGAGGGGGAACCCCATGACCATCCCCTTGTATCCGCCACTGCTACATACATAGTATAATCACCAATAAAAAAAACTCAATTGTGATGAGAGGGGACTGGACCACTTGGACTCTTCCCTTGTGTGCGCCACGGGCACATATGCATTTGCGTATAGTCTTGGTTCTACCAATATCTTCATAACTATATTGTAAACAAATATGGAAAAACCTCACACTTTCCCCTGTCCCAATGGACTTCACCGAGAGCAACTTTTGTTGCAGATTTTTGAACAACTACAGGACATGACTTTTATCTGGACACCTTCATCGTATCCGTGTTAGCATACAATAATAACTATCCATTGTGTTCCTCGGACGAAACTATGACCTTTTTACATTTGATGAATTGCGCATTAACTAGCTATATGAATTTTACTCCTGACATCTGTTACCAAGGCTAAATTTTATTGGACTGCGAGAAGGCTTATGGTAAATAACGGCAAACCAATAGTTGACGTAGGATAAGAAAAAAAAAATTATATTGTAAGCCTGATAAATGAATGTAAAAGAATCGTTTGTTCTTCCAAGACTTTGGATAACGAAAGCAAAACGTACGTTTGCAATAAAAATCAAACTAAGTTTGAGTTACATTTGTTCCGCGAAACTGATCAACGTACGTATATATAAATGAATGTAACTGAAAGAAAAGTTCATTATTCACTTTCCAAAGCTCCCAGTATTTTCTGGCTTCGAATTTCCTTTGCGACTCACTCGTGTGTCGTGTTTTTCTCATTCGGTGCTTTGCGCAACGCTGAAAAAGCTACGGAAATAACAACCTGAAAGGAAATAAGTTTCGGATTCCCAATTAAAATCGTGGAATAAAATCGCTCGTATGAGATATCAACTGATTCCATGTAATGAGCAGCGAGTTCTATACTACGAGTAAGAAGAGGACAAATGGCGCTTATGAGGTCTAACTGAAATCTTGAGTTTCAATTTTGCCGATTGTTCTGGGGGGGGGGGGCGGTCTTCCCGTGTTACATGTGCGTAATGAATTTATTTGCATTCTGTTTGAACGGTGCGCAAAATGGAGTGCCGCAAAAGCTTTTCCGTATTTTGATCAATCCAGTTGAAAAAAAGGGGCGTTTTCACGCATATATTGCACTTGTTTCAAACTTTGGTTTTAAATTGTGACATATTCGAAAGTCATTCACCATTATCTTTAATAATAATAAAGCTGAAAGTCTGTGTCTTTGTCTCACTGGATGTCTGTTACGTGCATAGCGCCTAGACCGTTCGGCCGATTTTCATGAAATTTGGCACACAATTAGTTCGTAGCATTGGGGGGATCACCTCGAAGCGATTTTTCGGAAATTCGATTTCGTTCTTTTTTATTCCAATTTTAAGAACATTTTACCGTACAAATTATCGTAACGTGGACGAACAAGTTATCATAACATGGAAGGGCAAGTTATCATAACGAGGGCGAGTAAACGAACATAGAAAATTGGCGAGAAATTCATCATCCATTATTTCTAAACTGGAAAGTCGCCCGTCAAGGTATGACGGGTGAAAATTGCTTCTACATTTGAACGAAGCCATTGCCTGTTTGGTGATATTTTGATAGTTGAAATTGTAACCGTAACTCCAGTGGATTAACCCCAAACTCCAGTAGGTAGCGTTCATTGCTGACAATTTTTTCGTTTCATCATTCCCCTAAAATGGCACAGTCTTACCAGTAAAACAGTCAAATTACCGGATCGAGTTCAGCCTGGTCACAATAAAGCCTTTCCCTGTACGTTAAACATTACCGAAATATATTGTCAAACTATCATGCCGTGACGCGAGTTTCATTGTTGAAACACGCGGGTTTCTCGATCATCGGATATTATTTATATGAGGATATACAGGCAAACTAAATGACCTTTTCATTTTTTACTATGGGCAAAGCCGTGCGGGTACCACTAGTGTATCATAACGTCAACTTACTGAAAAGTTTTCCTATATTCAAAAAATAATAATTTCTACATATTGCGGGTGTGACAGTGGTGACACCCACACAACACATACAAATAATAATTTTTCTAGTACAATGGTTTTTTTTTCCTTTGAGAAAGTTGATGCTTTATATTATGATATATAATGTTTCCCTGTATTAGAATACCTTACAATTCAAAGCCAACGTTTAAAATAAAGCGCAAAATGAGTAAAATGTCGAATCCGTGCGAATGGATTGTGCAATCTCCGGTAATTTTTAAGATGCGACTAATATTTTGAGTTTTTTAACATTTTGATATAAAGATATTACAATAAAACCGGAATGGAACATTTTAAAGTAATGCATTTATTGAAATCTGACCGAATTATGTGCAATGTATTTTTTTCCCATAAGTTTTTTTGTTCATGAGACTGAGTTTCAAACAGGCGATAAAATTATTTAGATTCTTACGACTTTTTTTAGCTCTGCTAAGTAGGGTGACCCCAGTAATTGGCACTTTAAGTGTTTGTCCTTAAACTTACCTCTGTTTTCATTACTTAGAAAAAAATATTCACTTGCAAATATTTTTGTATCAAAGAATGCACTCTGTGCATCTATTTAGTTCACTAAAAGCAAAAATATTTGAATTGATATTTTTATAAAAATTGATACATAAAAAGTTACCAAAATCACCAGTAATTGGTACCTGATACCCCAGTCTATGACACCTTGTGATTCAGTAATTGGCACATGTTAATAAAACTGGAAAATCACTTTATTTTTCTCTTTTAGATTACATGCAAATTTTATCATCATAAGAAACATCATTAATGCTAATTTAAAGTAGATAATTTTAAATAAATTGATGTTAAAGCACACATCTTGATGTTGAAAAGGTATTTTAGAGAAATAAAAATAAATTTGGATGATTCTAAGGGACTATAAAAAATGAAAGAATACTTTACTGTCGCAAAATCTGACTAATGGCCAAACATATTTGTTTTTTATTGCTTCTCTTAAAAATTTATCAGTATATTCTGTAGGATTCAAATCAATAGTAGAACCCATTTAATATAGTTGCTGCAAAAGTAACAGAAATAAAACGGGTGACATATTGCACAACACATTAGTGTTTATAGGCACATGTGCAAATTACTGGAGACTAGCAAAACTGAAACACCACTAAATGGTATCCATCATTACTTCAAAAAGCAAAAAAAGGACAAAAATATAATTCTACCCACTCAAAGTAACACCTTTCAACTTAACAAAACTTTTGACAGCCAAAATTTAAAGTATATTTTAATGTAGATTTTAATGGATTAATGTGCATGCTTCCCTAAAGCCAGAGAAGAAGCTTTTGCAACAAAAATGCTGATTTGACAGAAGCCACAATGGAGTCGTTTCCAAAATTTTAAAAGTATTTTTTTCTGAAAGAGCATGCTTAAAAACATAAGATCTGACCATTTTTTAAATAATTTGTTTAATTTTAATATTTAAAAAAAATTACCTAAATCGGTGCGCTTTCATTGTTTACGCCTCTGTCGTGCGACATCACAAATGATGAAGTGCCAGTCAGTGTTGCCATTCACAGAGAAAAATATTTCATTCGCATCTTTACTCACGCGTATTGGCAACGATAGCGTAGAGCTCAATATTTAATTCGCTTCTTCATTATCATAACGTGGAAACATGGTAGAAAGATGCGCCAAATCGCATCATTTGTGACGTCATAAAGATCACGCCTTGTTTTCAAAATCGGACGTTTTAAAAAATTAATTAAAAAATAACTTAGGAAAGTGAAAGTATTTTCTGGGTCCCTGTTATTTTTTTACTCATTCTATCAATTTCAGTGACTAAAATTAGTACTTTTGACTGAAGGAAACAACCCCATTGTTTCTCTTTCCTATGCACTGCTACCATTTAGTAACATGAATTGAAGTTATAATCTTTAAAGTAAATGTACATTCAGTTGGTATATAGCCTTCTACTTTTAAAAGATTGGGTACGAATCTTATTTTAGGACAGTTTTGTTGGAAGTGCCAATTACGGGTACCTGCCAATTACTGGGGGTGTTACCCTAATTTACTTTTTTTAGGTGAAAATTAAAAGTTGGCAGAGATAGAAGGTACGCAAAAGTCTGTATGAATGTTCTGCAAACATGAGTGCTTCTGTTTCATGCATTACAAATTTTTCATACAGTAAGTTGGCTTGTTAATCAACGTTTCAAGTCGACTTTCAGATCCGTGCAGTGCTATGTCGATTGTTATTCTATCGACTGTTGGGTATGTATTGTATGTGTTATGTCGACTCCACGTGTTATGTCGACTCCTAATACTGATTGTTGAAAGTTGATTTCAGACTTGAAAGCATTATGCCGACTATCAAAATGTTTTTAGTTATGGTGACTTCTGGTAATATGTGTTGCATAATATCCGTTATGTGTATTTTGCTTGAGTATTACACAAATCCACCCTTGTATAAATATGTGCACATTTTGTCGACTACTGTGACTGAGACATGTGCATGCGCGCATTTTGTCGACTACTAATATTGAGAGGTTGATCTATTGAGTTAAAGGATTATCCTCTCAGTCTCATCTAGGGCAGCCAGAATTCCAATCTGGCGGTTTCTTTTTTATCAAAACAGTCCTAACATGTTTTTATCTACTATATTAGGATTGGCAATAATATTAAAACCAAGGTCTATGGAGGGTGTTTTTACCCCCCCCCCCCCTGCTACACCACTGAAGGAGACAGTAGATTGATCTTGATGTCGAATGTTAAACACGAGTGCACTATGTCGACTGCTAGTTTTTAATGCATTGTGTTTTTTATTGGGCTGTGAATGTTGCATGTTGAACTTAATTTCATCTGTGTGTATGTTACATAGGCTGCTCAGATGATGAACGTTTGACATTGATCGCTGACAATTGCAAATGTGACCTTTTGACATTGATTGTTGGCTGCTACAAATTTAATTTTAGACGTTAATTGTCATTTTGCCTGTTAATCACGTACACTTTGTCTTTTTCTTTTAAGGTGTTGAATGTTTTTATTTATGTTTCTAACGCCATATGTCCGGCATATAGTCTGCATCATAGTTGCTATGTTTCTTACCGTGTATGTAATGGGATGTATGTTTTAATTGAAATCATTTTGCATTATTCTTTCAAAATTTTCATGCATAACAAAATGTAAAATTTTATTGTTTTGACAAAAATTGTTTTTGTTTGACAATAATATTGTGAAAATATCTCATTAACATCGTGCTCTGTGCATCTGTAATACATTGATGCTGTTTTCTGAAATTCTTTATAATAACTAGTAGGGATTCACAGACAAACAAATTGGCCAATTACCAATAAAATGGACGATGATAATCAATCGACTACAGATTAATCGACAGCCCAATTATTGTAATAATAGTTTTTAATACTATTGTTTCTCTACTACCTTTTAAAAAAAATATTTAATATAATTTCGACCTTTCGGAAATAACTGATACCTTGTTTATTTTTCTCCATTTCCATGCTTGTTGTAAAAAATGATGTTTAAAAAGTTATAAGCCTATCTAAACACTCTGTTAACTAGACATAAAAAAATCAAATAATTAGTTAATTTCCCATGCTCAATAGGGATTCAATTCAATAGTTGTTTTTTTATTATTACACTTAATCCAAGACATTTATTCTCAATGGAAATTATAATTCAGTTTCAAAGCTCTTTGCCAAAGGATGGTTAGTAGAAACAAATATTGAGAAATGAGACATGTTGGAACATCGTATATATGTGCATATATGAAATATTGGAATCAAGCTCAAAAATTAATATTGCTTTCTGTCAAAATTAACATTTTCAATTTAAAAGATTATCACACTCATAGATTTTTGTAAAAAAATTCAAAGCATGTTTTAGAAAAAATCAAAACATATTACCTAATAATAACATTTTTGTTGAATGAAAAAGTTACATTTTTTAGAGTGTAAAATGCATATTGTAATGGGGTCGTTTCCAAAACTTTAAAAGTTTTTTTTCTGAAAGAACATGCTTAAAAACATGGGATCTATCCATTTTTTTATAAAATAATTTAAGTTTAATATTTTTAAAAATTACTTAAATCGGTGCGCTTTTATTGTTTACATTTCTTGCCGATGACATCTCAAATGATGAAATGCAATTCTGTGTTGCCATTCACAGAGCAAAATATTTAATTCACATCTTTACTCACGTGTATTGGCAACGATATGATTGATAGCAAGCGTGGTGCGCAATTTTAATTCGCTTCTTGATTATTATTACGTGGAAACGCGGTACAAAAATGCGCCAAAGAGCGACATTTATGACGTCATCAAGACCACGCCTTGTTTGAAAAATCGGACATTTTAAAAAATTAATTAAAAAATAACTGTTGGGAAAATGAAAGAATTTCCTGGGTCCATGTTATTTTCATTGCTTATTCTATCAATTTCAGTGACTAAAGTACTACTTTCGACAAAAGAAAACAACCCCATTATGTGTATGATATAAAATAGCTAAAAAAAATTTGATTCAAATAGGAGTATTCCATCAAAAGTTTGAGGGGGAACCGAGACAAACAGGCATATAACCATCTCTCAATCATTTACTTTTCTTTTCAAACAGTAACTACATTAACTTATTATTAAAAGCTCAGTTAATATAGTTTCTAGTTCTCACACACTTGGAGTAATTTTAATGAAAAAAATATTTTTACGCCAATTAATCGGCAAAAATTGGTCAATCATATATGCTCGGGCATGGGCCGAATACCGATTATTGTCGATCAATTGGTGCATCACAAATAACTAGAAAAAAAATTACGAACTGATGTTTTTCCAGAATATAAATGAAAGTACTAGTCTCTGTAGCTTTTTACTTGAACAGCGAATTCTATTCTTCAGTAACATGAGGGAAGTAATAGGATTAAACTTATTACGTCTAGAAAATATGCACAAAATAATGCAATTACAGCGCATAAATGACATTTATTGTTTTTGTGAGACTTCTCTCTTGACTGCGTTTCAATTCATCAAACAACCCAAGGGAAATAATGCCATACAATTTATTAGAGTCACAAAATATGTACAGCATAATGTAGTAACTGCACATGAGTGAAATTACCGGTATGTGCAACTATTTTCATGAATTCCTTTCAGTTTTTGAATAGCCCAAAGGAACGTAATAGCATTAAAATAAATAAATAATTAAAAATACACTTCATAAATCATTAGGCAAATTTAAGTGAACTTTCGAACAAATGTAAAAATAGCATTCAGAAACATTCTTCAGAAATTTAAATGGCGCAGAAAAACGTATTTTTACGTCAGTCACTACAGAAACGCAGAACCTCTCTTATTTAATTTTTCTATGCCTTTTGATTTAACTTACATTTTATACACACACATTCAAAATAATATTTTGTTTTCTTTTCATTGATCCCCATACACATTTTTTTTAAATAAAATAAAATTTAATTATTTGACTTAGTTCCATGTTGGAAACAAACCTATGATTTTGGGATTGGAAAACAGATGTAATGCCTTACCTCACATACACTCGGTCACCAAGAAATACCTTAAAAAATGCAAGGGTGCCTACCCTCCTAAGAGCAAGGATGCAACTCCCCTAAATGTCGCGAAGACCCTCCAAAAGCAAGAGTTCCTCCCCCTAAAAATGAGAAAAATACCCCTTAAAACAACCCCCTCTAAAAATTTCAACGGCGCAGTTTGCGCCATGAGCCATGAAAAATGAGCTATAATTGCTTTATACATCTTAAAAACTTGATCAAGAGATATTTTATTATCGGCATATTTTCTTACTGTTAAAGTTGTTTCTCCTTAGAAGAATTATTGATCCAATGAAACATTTCAAGTGTACGTGAGTACGTCTTACATAGAGATCGTGTGCAACATTTTTAAATGAACGAAGTCGTTCAAATGAACACTCAAAAATGATGAAAAAGTACTCAAATTTGAACATCATATATATAAAATAGATCTGACTACGTGGTACTCAAATTTGAAACATTTAAATACTCATCAAATACTCAAATCAACAAGTGTGCTTATTTTTTGAGGTATTTGCTCATTTTTGAATATGTGATAATTTTAAAATTGAGTATTATGTACCCAATTCTCAGTATGAAATAATTCAGCACACTATTTGAAAACATGGGTACTCATATTTGAAACAAAAGGTTTCAAGAAAGTTTGAAAGCATGAAATTGTACTCATTTTTGAAAACTTCATTTCTCTCAGTGAACGGGGGAAAAGAATCAGCGATCCTCTGATGAGCGGAGCATTAGAAAGATTGACATTGCCAATATCTACTTTATATTTACTCCATTCCGTTTTTTCACTAAGTCCTTATTATACATACACAAGCAAACATGCTGTTAGAAAAGACAACAGAGGGACAGATCTCTGTTTTATAATAAAGCATTCAGCAGCACTTGCTCTTCAGCTTTTCATCACCATAAATAAGGGAATCAAATTTCATTTTTGTAACTTTCTGACAGGGTTTTTAAAATTATTTATCTTCTTTACTAATAATAAAGCTGAAAGTCTCTCTGCCTGGATCTCTCTCTGTCTGGATCTCTGTGAGGAGCATAGCGCCTAGACCGTTCGGCCGATTTTCATGAAATTGGGCACAAAGTTAGTTTGTAGCATCGGGGGGAGCACCTCGAAGCGATTTTTTGAAAATTCGATTTTGTTTTTTTTCTATTCCAATTTTTAGAACATTTTACCGAGCAAATTATCATAACGAGGACGATTGATTACCAAATTATCATGACGTGGAACTGTAACATGGGCGAGCAAATTGGCGAGAAATTCACCATCCATTATTTGTAAATATACAGGCGAATCAAATGAACTTTTAACTTTCTACTACTGGCAAAGCCGAGCGGGTGCCAATAGTAATTCAATAATTTTACAATTTTTAATTACTTGTATTAAATATATTTTTACCTAGCTTTTTTAAAATTGAATTTTTTTTTTAATTAACGAAGTCGTTGAAGTGAACGAGTTAAATGTAAGGGTTAAAAAAGGAACGATCCCCTGATGAACGGATCATTAAAAATAACGATATTGCCGATGTCTCTTTCCAAGGACAAGATCCATCACAGAAGATTGCATGTTTTGCTGGAAGCAGAATCGTTTTCTGGGAGGGTCAGACATTATAAGACCCTGATTTTAAAGCATGTTTTATCACAAACATTCACTACATGGTGTATTAACGTGGATTAAAAAACTCTTGTTGCAGTTATGTCATAATACACCATCAGTAAAAACTGAATAAATGATGAAATTCTTGTTGATTGAAATGCATTTTTCATCAGCTGCTTAATTTCCTATTCCTTAATTTTCCATGTAAAAAATATGAGAAAAATTCGATAGAAAAATGAATCCTTTTTCTTTTTTAAAAATATGTCTTTGATATTAGTTATTGATTCAGTTGAAAATCTGTTACCCTGAAGTATCGAACGTATAGTTTGCTTCAAATTATTCCAATATTGGGCAATCCTTCTACTTTACGCTGCTCACAAATTAACAGGTAATTTTGAGAATGTTGCCACAATTGAAAATGATATAACCTACCATCTGCTTATTTTAATTAGAGAATTCCAGTTGAACTAGTTTCGCGGGCTTTTATGGCTCCTACGCGCCCTCTAAAAACCGCCTCTGGGACCGGAAAGAACCCCGTGCATTCGAAAACGTTATTGAAACGCAGGATGCTGTAGAAAGAAGAGTCGAATTGCAAATCGTGCTCCCGCATATTTTTGCATACGCGGCCATGTTTGGAAGAATCGAAATTGGTTTCCCGAAAATATTCGCTCCACGAGTTAAATCGATGGCTGAAGGAAATGCAGCCCGAGGGGCTGAGAAAACACAGACCGTGTTTTCCCTCAGATCACGTACCCGTTGATTAGTGTATTCGCCTAAACGCAATTTTAATGATTAATATTGAAAGAAAAAATATAATTCCGTGAGCTTTCAAAGCCGCTTGTGTAAAGTTTATGTGAGCCTGACACGATTTGTTTGAGACTCTTGACATGCGGTATTAATAGTGCTTACATAACATTTGTGGCACACATCATTGATTGAAAATAAGGTCACTAAATAATTTAAAAATTTAGTCTTAAATGAGTGATGCAAACTATAAATTTACTTTATAACTTTTTGTAACACTGATAATACGAAAGAGAACCCTTTCCAGCACTTTTCGGATTTGCGGCATCCTTTGGAGTATTGGAATTTTCTCACGGCACCCTAGTTTATCTAAGGACGAATCATGCTTCTGGTTCTGAAAAGGGTCATTTTCAGAGACATGGGGTCAAAGTGCAATTTTTGGGAAAAGGGGGGGGGGGTCTGGGGCTATTGCTTTCGAAGTATAAGTCCTGAAAAATGCAGTTTTAGTCTATATTTGTTGACTTGAAGGGGTCATGCTCTTTTCTGGCTCCGCGCCTGAATCTACTATTTTCTTCTGTATTGATACCATGGATGCTTCGTGGCCCTCATTGCCTTTGCGGCCCCACTTTGGGATCCCCTGGCATAACAGGTAAATTCCTTTGCGTCTTGGAAGCTATAACTTCCATATACACTCGCCGTAAAAAATATCTTGTCGCTTCTAAAAACTAGGAAGAAATTCGATAAGCGTTCTGAATTAATTTTTAGAAACAGTTATGATTAGTGTATATTTTTAATGGAAAAATTTCAAATATAATCCATGAAATTTCGCATTAAAAACCAACTTTAGAACCACAAAATAGAAAAAACGACTGTAACTCCTTTGTTCGTTTCCCCCTTCCCTTCCTTTTTTTCTGCTCTTCTTATTAACAGTTCGGAACATACCCGTATTTAAGAACTTTTTAAAACTTTATACAACTCTAAACTGTGTTCTAAAAGGATGCTCCGCAGATCTTGTAAACAACACGTAATAGACTATGATCATCATTCATCGAACTTATAAGCAACTCAGAATAAGATAACATTTAAGTTGTCATTGATACGTAGTACCTAAAATTGGTCAATGCTTTTTATGAAGAACACATTGTTTCAACACACTCATTGTTCACAGACTCAATATTTTAGCATAGTAAAAAATTCAAATTTTTCTCTTTCCTTTTTCCATAACTAGATCGTTATATTTTTTTCTAATCAAATCACCGCTGCTTTTACTACCTATTTTCTATTGGTAAAAGTAGGCATACTTGGATTTTTTTTTCTTTCTGACATAATGATGATTTAACAATTGAAGCAAATATGGACTTTTGAAGAACGATTCAGATTAGTTTTTTGAAAACTGATCAGTCTATACAAAAAGGAACAAGATTGCAAAAGCAATAATTCACAAATACTCTCCAGTAAACAAGAACTAAAATGTGTCAAATTGTTATTTCGCAATAAAATAATGCGTTTTAAACTTAATTTGTTGCAGTTTTTCTGCAATAATGATCTTGCTAAAGTGAAATCAACTTTACAGCAGAGCAATTATACGGTAACAGTTGTATCAGCCATTGCGCAAGAGACCCTTATGAAGCATGGGTTTCCAACTTTTAAGTCGGGGGTCGGTAAGTAATTTTACCTGGGGTCCAGACATTTTAGAAAATTTTAATGAAGGTTCAGAAAAAACTCATATTCTACACTTACCATTACTACACTAACGTTACCAACACTAACAATTACCTCCAAAATACTAGAAAAGGGAATAGAATTTGTTTTTAAAAATATTATTGCATATATAACATTATTTTTAAATAACTTTTCAGTTTAACTTGTACTTTCGAAACATTTGGTGGTCCAGCTATTCACCTATGCGGTCCGGACTTGGGCCGCGGTCCTCCAGTTGTCGACTTCTGTTCTAAGGGATGGAGGGCCGCAGCTAAAGCCAAAGTTTCGGTGGGTGGGCAGCAACATAATTATTGATAATTATTGATTCAGAAATTACCTCGGGGGGGGGGGAGGCTGAGGTGGACTAGAATATCGTAATAATTATTAGAAAATGGAAAAAAATAACAACCTTTGCCAAAAGTATATGAATATTCTATGGAAGAACTGAGATTGTTGGCATGCAACACCAAAAAAACGATGTCCTCCTCAAACTGTGTCATTGAGAATCTCAACCATTTCACATATGAATTTTGGAAGTGCGTTTAAAGTCCGTAAAACATGGTATTCATTAATGAACAACATTTGGACAAGAGATAGACTGACGGATTTTCTCGAAGATTATATTTATTTCATAGAAACGTGAAATTTAATACTGCAAATTATTTTCCAAAGTGGCTTCGTAAGCCGATAAGAGCGAGGGCAGCCAGTTGGGAACCAGCTATAAAAACTCCTTATATGTTAAACTCTTGTTTCATTGCATGGACTTGATGAAGAACATGGACTCTACTTATGTGTAACACAATAAATGTCGAAGATTTCTAGAAACAATATTTATTTATTTAATTTTTTTTCTCAATATCTCATAAGATACCTGCTTTACTTAGCCAAAAGAATGTTATTAAGGGGATTTGGGATCTTATTCCCTTTTGGATACATTAAAACCTTTTAAATAAATAAATAAATATATATATATATATATATATATATATATATATATATATATATATATATATATATATATATATATATATATATATATTCAGTTTGTATATATTCAAAACATTTAAGTCTAGAAAGCTCTCAAACGACACCAAATTCAAAAGGAATGATTTTTTTAAGTATTAATAGAACAAGAATGTATTAAAATGTACCCACAATTTTATATACTTTCAAACGCGACTTTCTCAAAACGTCAATTTTAAAAACTCATATTCCTATTTCTAGAAAACTACTTTTACATATTACGTTGAAATTTAAACCACATTTATTGATACAGGCGTCCCTCGTATAACACGGTTAATTCGTTCCGTGTAGTATCAAAACCGTGTTATACGATACTGTTTTAAAAATAACATTTTTACTTATTTTTAATACTACTAATTATTTATGTGCATGAGAAAAATCAGGTTAAGATGTATCGTGTTGTATCGAAACCGTGTTATGCGAGGCATATAAATAAAGTCAATCAGTTGATGTGTACCATGTTATATCGAAACCAAGTTTCATAAAAACTAAGTAAAAACTTTTTGAATTATTATCAAACAGTAACAGAATTAATTAACAAAAATGAAATTCCATCTTTTTTAAACATAGCTTTCGTGTTAATCATGAAGTATTAAATTCAAGTTTCGTACCGTGTACATTACATATAAGCGCAAATTTGGTACCGTGTAATATCGAAACCGTGTTGTAGAAGTGCCGTGTTATACGAGAGACGCCTGAATATTCATTATTATATTGAAGTGAAATTTTGGCTTTAGGACTCGCACTTTTTCCTAAAGAGCTGTTTTTACGGTTAAAAAGTCTTTTTATTTCTTTTAAAAATGACTGTTTGTTAAACTTTAATAAATTACGAAATAAAACAGGATTGAATTAAAATTTCTCTTCAATAGACTCCTAGATATCTTTTGAAAGCACTGGCTATTTCCATGCCAAAGTGCACCCAATGGTCAAATTTAAAAAAAAGCTTAATTTAAAATGTTTTTTCATTTTTTTATGGTAAATAGATTGAATTTCACATTATCTGTGCAAAAATAGCTTTTTATGTTTTGCATCTGACAACAAACTCATCAAAAAGACATTTGTAAACACGTGTTGCTGCACGCAAAGTTGGTCATTTTCATAAGCATCTTTTTCACATATATGATAAGTTGATGTGTATTATATTAGTATTTTTTAAAAGTGTTTTTGCAGTACTTTGAGGATACATGCCACTTTTTTCCAATAATAACTTAAACATAGTCAAATTTTGCATTTTTGAATAAGCCTAATACATATAGTGTGAGTCACACGAAACATAGAAATTTTACTTTTATTAAATAATGCCTATAGTTTCAGCTCCAATATCTTTTATTTTATTTCTATAAATTAATGTCAATACTTTTCCACAATTCACTTGAAATAATTTTGAATACTGTTAGAAATAGACATGTGTGTGTAGTGTGAGTCAAAATATTGGTTTTGTTTTCCCAGTTTTTACACTTTGATGACAAAATTCGTCATTAAAGTTATAAAATTCATACAAATTAGCAATTTAAATGTATATTCGAAAGATGATATGCCTAAAACTCCATCTCAGCGTAAAGTATTTGAAAGAAAAAGGCTTAAAGAATCCGGGAAATATTCAGATTTTCGCAAAGCTTAAGCAAAATGTAAACGAATAAAAAGTTTTTGGGTACCTAATAGAAGGAAAGTTTCAATGGCAATTTTCTGCCATTAGCCAAGGCAAGGGTACAATCGATGGCTTAGGTGGTACTCTGAAGCGGCGAGTGAGGGAGGCCACCTTATCTAGGAAAATTGACCCCAATTCTGCTAAAGAATCCAAGAAAACAGGAGTTGATGACATCCAAAATGTCTTATTATGATAAGCTGTGGGCACCAAATGGGATTGGAATCAAGCCGATTCCTGAAACAAGGAGAATGCATTGTTTTTAGGATGTATTCCCATACAAGCTAAAAATTTCGTTAATATCAGAGGAGATGAATAAAAATATATTCAATCTCACAAATGGGTGCTTTGAAGAACCAGAAGACGCAGAAAACATACATTAAGAATCTTCAAATTTTAATATTGGGGACTAGATTCTTGTTCAAAAGACTAATAAAGTATTTTGTTGGTCTAATTATTGGCAAGTCAAGCTTAGGTGTCGTGAAATTTTTAAGGTTGGATATGGACTCCAAACGTTTCTCTTGACCTAAAGTTGATGACATATCTGACATAGATATAACTTTTTCTGACAGTGCTTTACAAAGAAACTTCCTGTGCCGTTTAATCAGCGCATGCATTACATATTTCAAAATTTTTGTTTTAATAATTATGTCATGGGTTAATTTAAATCTTCTAATTCTGCTTTAAAACATGTTCTTTGAGATTTATGTTGTCTAAAATAAGTCAATGCTGAAAACTAAATGCGTAAAATTTGTTTTTGTGTTTCGAAATTGGAAGCGGCAGTGTGAGTTACAATTTATATGTAGTGAGAGTCACGCATGGAAAAGTCCCCTAATATTTTAAAATAGATTATATTAATAAATATTGGCATAGTTTTTCTTAATTTTGAACCTTCTGGATACATAAGTAGAACAACTTTCATTTTTTATTTTGCTAAAGAGGAAGACATCGTGATCTGAAATTTCTGAAATTTTTGAGCTGACAACACATTCGAAAACTGAAAAATTATTAAAGAAAAAACTTTTAAAATGGTTCACAAAACTAACTTTAACTGGTTTTTTACCTCAAAATAAGTTCCATGTTGTTTTCGTGAAGCGCAATTTGGTAAACTTTGTTGCAGAGCAAAGAGAGCAAAATATCGTACAAAGGAACCATATTATTTCTTCGCTCGGCGCTGAATGTTATGATTGCCTGTAGCTTCTTTACATAAGCTCAAAACGCAGCTTGAATGAGAAATGGTTGTAGGTCATCGCTTCGTGAGCGGGTCTCTCTTTGCTTGACTTAATTTACAGAAACGTTCCAAGTTGCGAAACCAGAAGATGAGAAATAATGGATAAATGGCCGTTTAATATCAATATGAAAAGTACTTAATAGCAGATGATTCGACGCTGCCGGTTGCACAGTAGCACCCATTACCTACCTACTTTAGCGAGATAAAGACTTTTTTTTTTCGGATTTTTCCCCGCGTCGTCCATTTGAAACCAATTGGCATGATGGAAATGGAATAGGACGACTATGGAGTGCAAGTGCAAGACGGGTCGTTATGCTATCTAAATGGCTTTATTTCAGATAAATTCTATGAATTCAACAATGATTTAGATGGCAGTGAAATGTTTCTCTTGATGAAGATTTCAGACATGGATGGAGGCATTTTTGCATTGGACACACAGGACGTTACAGTGCGTTCCAGTAATGCGCAATTTGTTTGGCATTTCTTGTCGAAGCTCTCAACAGGAATTGCTTTGTAATTCGCTGGGGTTGGCGATTTATCGAGTTAGGTTGCGGAGCCCTCTAGTAGTCAGTATAAATACATAGATATATAGAAGAAAAACAATGAGTTGAAAATATTTAAATATTTAATAATTTGCTAAGTCTTTCCTTCAGTAATTTTTGGATTTTTCTCGTGGATCTCGATTATTGGAGGCTCTTAAGTACTGCTTTTTGGCTTATACGTAACTTCGGCCCTGCTTACGAGATTTTTCCGAAGGTATTTGCCAGTAACCTTTTTTTTTAAACCTGATTCATTGTTAACGAAGTTCCTAATATACACCGACAGCCGTTTATTCTTTCAAACCATGCACTGGTACGGTGAAAAATAAAATTAAGGCCTATAGTCGTAAAGCAGGGTCGTGAGCGGATCGCCAGTACGCCACTGAGGATATAATAAACAAATGAATGTTTGAACTTGAGTGGCGGAAGTAAGGAACACGATGACTGTGTACAAAAAATATTACGCGCGTGTGATTTCTAAGGATCACTTTGGGGGAGGGGGTTAGCTTTTGAACGGATTGTTGTTAGAAATATTTCATGATTTTTTTCATAATATAAAATAAGGATTGAGTATTGCAGCAATTTTCTTCAATTATCCAATGAAGATATTACTGTAAATGAAAAGTTCCAATGAAATCTAGTCTTTCAATTATAATAGTGATGCCCACATTCATTTCAGGGTTAGAGGAAAAAATCTGGCAAAATATTTACATACAATTATATTAAACTCCGCATGCGTTTAGTGTTTTCGTTAATGAGCAACGTTCAAGTACAAAACCCTAATTAGCAACTCGGGATATTGGTATATGTTGCAACTCCACTAAAATCTTAACTCTTTCATCACATAATGTCATTCCTTTTATTATTTGTTAAGCTCTTCTTGGTTTTGTTTCTAATTTTATGTTGAGCGAATTTGGCAACGGATAAGAAATATTATTACGCTTACGTTCTAGATTTAGTAGTAACGATGTGAACGTTACCTAAAAAGTCATATACGATATTCACGAATTTTGTATTAAGTGAAGTAAATAAATTAATACGAAAGAAGCAAGTCTATACTCTCTACAGTAGAAGCTTAACTGACAATTCATAAATAAACCAGGCAATCATTTATTAAAAATAAAATGACTTACAAATATATTACTTATCCATGAAAATAAAAGATCGTTCTATATCGGTTTTTAACATTTTGCGACACGAATTTTAACTTTGAACGAGTGACCCAAAAAGAGTGTTCTGATATTTAATTCTACAATGCGAAAGGAATAAAAAAAAAAAAACCTTCGATAATGGCCTTCAAAATTCTTTTTAAATACCGACTGAGCATTGAATTCTTCGTTCACTCTCAAAATTTCCCTCCGTCATTAGATTTGAATTGTATTTATAAAATGCCATCCACTTCAAATAAGATGCCGGCGTTAAATGAACATTAATTTCTAATGAAGGGCACCCAGGAAACAACCCCAGGAATGCCAACCGCATAAATCTCTGTTACTTCTCTCCGCGCATTCCTCCGCGAGGACGATCAACTTCAAATATTTCGAAAGTCTCTCTAAGCTCCCAATTTCATATTATTACATTCTCCAGCACGCCGAAATTCCCGCGCAGGTTACGGTCACCAAAGAGGAATATTTTTGCATGCTGTCGCCCGGGAATTAAGAATTGAAGCGAGGTCATTTGAATTGGCAGAGATGGGCACCGTCTTGACTTCCACTCTTGGTACACGTATTTTCTACGCGTGATTAGGAAGGGTAGCTGATCATTATAGAGGTTATGACTAGCTAAATTATCATTCATTGCGAATTAGTTCTTTTCAAAATATCTTGGATCATCTCTTCGCATAATTTTCTTCTTTCAGGTAACTATCATTGTCTGTTACTCTGTATTAATTTCTCTCGCCTCTCTGCTTATAAAAATGTGTTTCTTAAAAATATTATTAAATAGTACGTTACTGTCCCATGGGGGAAAACAAATGTCTGGTAGGGGTACGAAATAGGTTTTGAACGTTTTATGATTTTTTAAAATTTATTTCCCCCTTAGTTCGACGGTGGTATGAATTGTTCAAAATGTTAGGAAGTTGAAATGTTAAAAACATGTAATATGCATATGACATTTATCAACAAAAACTTTAAACTCCCTCATAGGCTGACGTTTATATTTTTCAAACAGTCCAAATTTGGAGGGGGAAAATGTTATTATCCTTTTATAGGGGTAAAAACGAGACAATGTTTGTCCTTTTACTAGCCTTTCTGAAGAAAAATTCAACTTGAATTGGCAAAGATTAAAAGGTGTTTTTTATGAAATACTTACGAGTTTATTTGACTCTTGTGTAACCAAGACAGAGAATGGTACAGAAGTGCTATTTTATAGCGTGTTTTGTTCTGTAAATGTATCTAGTATTACTTTAGAATGTGATCTTTTATATGAAAATTAAATATTATGTCTTCAGTCACGAGGTCTCACAACTCTATCTCAAAGTTTTTTTTTTTTTTTTTTTCTAGGTTGCATTGATTGCCTGAATTCCCGGACCAAATAATTAAAAGTCTGATGTCTAAAAGGTTCCTGGATGCGTTCACAAAGATGTTCAGCCCAGCCAACTATCTTCTCTCCCGCAAGACTCAATGGTATTGTGGAAGAAATAGCTCCTTCAGTAAACAAATGCTTCATTTCTTTGGCTATGGTATTGTGGAAGAAATAGCTCCTTCAGTAAACAAATGCTTCATTTCTTTGGCTATGGTATTGTGGAAGAAATAGCTCCTTCAGCAAACAAATGCCTCATTTCTTTGGTTATGGAATCGGGGAAGAAATAGCTTCTTCAGTAAACAAATGCCTCATTTCTTTGGCTATAGAATTGTGGAAGAAATAGCTCCTTCAGTAAACAAATGCTTCATTTCTTTGGCTATGGTTTTGTGGAAGAAATAGCTCCTTCAGCAAACAAATGCCTCATTTCTTTGGATATGGAATTGGGGAAGAAATAGCTCCTTCAGTAAACAAACGCTTCATTTCTTTGGATATGGAATTGGGGAAGAAATAACTCCTTCTGTAAACAAATGCTTCATTTCCTTGTTTTTGGAATTGAGGAAGAAGCTCCTTCAAGTAAACAAATGCTTCATTTATTCTGAGTAAGTACTTTTTTTTCTTTAAATATTGTCATTATTAACACTTTGCATGCGTTCGCTTATCATGTTTTTCAATTTACTGTTCGCTGTCTAGAGCAGCATATTTTACCATTTAAACTAGATCGCTTTGAAATACATGTATTTGCAATGTGTTTGAAACATTATACAAGCAGTATACAATTAGATAATGATTAGTACTACAGCATTTCCATACATTTTTATGAAACGTTGTGAATGAAATGAGGGCTTTGTGGATAATAACACATTAAGTAGGAAAATGAGCAGTGACCATAGCAAGCGACTATCTTAAGTTTTGTTTTAGTATGCGTAGAGTAAAAAGGTCATTGGTGTTTGATCATAATGTTTATATATTCATTTCTTGTCCATACCTACAGTTCTTTTACTCCATTGTCAAAAATCTATAACCTACCGCCCACTGGTTTGCCAGAAAACCAATCATTTTGAATCATTCAGGGGTTCCCAAAACGTGGGTACCGTGAAGCGCTTGTGGTATCTACTAATAAATAAATAATAGAGATAGACTAGGGTGTCGTGAGAATGTTCTAATTCTTCCAGGGGTGCCGTGAATCAGAAATGTTTGGGAAACCCTTAATTAGTTCTTTATTAATTCGTATCAAGGATGCCTTCAAAAGTGATTTCCCGCCCCCTCAAAAGTAACGGAACTCCTCTACGAACGATTACCCCATCCCCAAGACAAAGATTCCCAAAAACAATCCCCTTAAAATTTTCAATGGTGCAGTCTGCGCAGTAACCTCTCTCACGTGAGAGGGCTCTACAATAATATATTATTCTCAAATACTTTATGATCAAAATGTAAGTGATTGCAGTAATTTCTGTAATTCAGTTTGTAAATTATATTTTTACTTCATTTTAAAATAATATTTCACTTTGAAATAATATTTCATCTTATTTCCTATGAAATTAATTAATGAAGTTGACGCCCTACTAGGGGCCTTATTCCCATCCGATTTGTTTTGTTTTAAACCACCAAATATAGTTCTTGAATAGGTTCGTAATCCACGTGACAAGATAAAAATATTTCTTCCCTGAATTCATGATTTTAGTTCAAACATTTTCCAATAGACGGCGCCGCAGAGAGTACGGCCGAAGTCAAAGAAAAGTAATTAAAAATAAAGTTTTTTTTTTTTTTTTTTGCAAATTTTCAATGAATAAAACAACATTACAATGTTTTCAAAATGTCCACCGTCGGCTGCAATTACGAGTTGGTTGAGCTGTTTTCAAGAATTTATCACGGAAAAGCGCTGAAGTTTAAGAAACAATTCTTGAAGAATCTTCATGTGATAAGTCATAATTTTTTCTTCTCCGAATTTAGTTCATTTTATTCTGAAAAGCAGTACATATCGGCTAAATCCTCTATGATCAGTGTCGAATGTCAAATTTTATTGGTAATTTTGCATTTAAAGAAAATGTTTGCAAATTTTTTCTTCCAATTACGACATGAAATTACTGTACACAAAAGACGTTTTGATAATACTGTTACGCAATTTTATTCATTCAAAATTTCCGAGAAATTGTTATTTTCAATTATTGTTCTTTGATTTAGGCTATCTGCAGCGCCATCTATTGGAAGTTGTCTGAACTAAATTCTGGGATTCTAAATTTGTGTCCTGTCACTTGAATTTTCTGAAAGAATTTATTTTTAACCTTTACCGTTGTCGTGTTATGAATTTTTGAAAACAGTGAGTCTATTTCAGACACCCTCCATATTCTTGAGGCGGTTTCTCTCTCTCTTTCTGGCGGGGATTACGGGACTGTACCGTTCAAAATGCATAACGCTCCATTGAGTGTGTGATACCCCAAAATGTCAAAAGGTGTAAAACAAATTTGATGACAAATTAGAGGTTAACCCCCAGTTTTGCCGACATTTAAAATTTCCTCCATCCTTAAATATATCAAAAGGTAAGACTGAAACTGAAAAACATGAGGGAACGACATTTTGTGTCGGCGAAAATGGGGGGGGGGGGGGTCACCAGATTAGATGTGAGTCGTGTGACAAAAGGCTTACACGTTGAAAATTTACAATTGAACATTTCCACAATGTGTTCGTACATGCAGAACATTTGGGTAATTGAACTTGATTTCGGGTATCAGGTACTTTAATTTGTGTAACAGTTATCAAAACATTTTTTTAATCCAATTTTTCTTTTGTGTTAACATGCCCACCTTGTATTTTGTTTATGAGCTGAGAATAAATGTAACATTAAATACACACACACAAAAGAAGAGCACAAGATATTAATGCATAACTCCTTTTAATCAACTACACAATTGTACCCGATAGAATGAAAACGTGATGAGTTTCTAACCATATAAATCTGGTACAAGCATAAAGAAAAGATTCAAGATTTTTATGTTTTGTTAACTCTCGCTTCCCAAAGTCGGCGAGTACAAAGGACAAATATAAAAACTCTTCTGGCACCATGCCGTTGATTCACATCCTCGCTTTTGTGGCTCTGTTCTTTGGCTTCCGCTCCATCCCTCTATTCAAACGAACACCTGTTTCTCGTGAACCCACTGAACTTCATTGGGGGAGGGGGGAGGAATCATTTGTCTAAAATCTAATAATAACAATAATAATGAAGAAATTAGAATTCAAAACAACTTTCACTGTGATTAAAAAGTTTGTTTTAAATACGGGTGTGTCCATAAAAATTACCTCGCAAAGTGCTACCACACCTCAATCTAAATGCCTTTTGTTTGGTATTAGCATAGCTTAGAGTGATTCTGTTCATGTGGAAAGCATGATTTAGTATTTACGTGACAATGACTTGACAGTGACAATAGAGTTGTTTTTTTTTAATCACAAAAATGCATTTTAAGAGAGTGAAAAAAAAAAAGTGTCCAAAGAATATGTAAATGTTGTTCAATCCAATTTTTGCGAGTGCGATATTTAATGAATACAGGATTTTTAAACTTTGGGTTTCAATTTTTACAAAATTGGATATAAGTAAACACAAAATGTATCGAAATACCAGTTTTTTTTTAATATAAAAAAATTGTGTTTAAAAATAATTCGTGCATGTTGTGGGTGTGACTAACGCAACACTTACAAACATTATTTTTTTTAACTTATAATTGAAGGGTTCGAGGCAGAAGTGTGGCGAGCCACAATGAGTGTGACTTTTCGATCAAAATTTTTGTTTCTCATAACTGAAATTGAAATAAATATGACAATGCATTATGCCATTTGGAGAAAAACATACCCCCAAACCTGTTTTTATGCTGTAGATAGGCACCTCATAAAAAAATCGCACAAAAAAAAAAATGTTCGAAGCTTTATGAGTTGCTATACAAAAAAATTTCGCAACCCAGTTTTAAAAAAAAATTATGCGGTGGATAGGGACCGCATAAAAAAAGTCTCGCGTAGAAAATAACCCAAAATGTTATATTTAAACGAAATCAAAATAAACCAAGTGATGATAATTTTGCCGACTGTCGAAAAATTTCCCGAGTAAGGAAATTTTTGGGAGGTGACCACAGTGACTTCCCATCAGGATGCCCCTGTCGTCACTTGAAGATACTACCTTGCACTCGTTTTATAAATAATTTTTATATGCCGCACACAGACACACACACACACACAAAAAAAAATCGCACAAAAATGATAGCACTAAAACAGGTTTTGGTGTATCTGGTTTTTGTATTGCAGAATATAGAATGTATAATACATTTGAAAAATTCTATAAATATTTTTTATAAGTTGTTAATTGCCCCATTGAAAATATTCACATCATATGGCATATCACATTCTTGCCCCGAGCCCTGCAATTTGTATTAAGATGCATAACGGTTAGATACATTAAAATACATGTAAATAAAAAGCCAATTCCAGGACTAAAGTGCAAATATACGTGTCAAATGTCACACCCGCAACAATGGACTGAGAATTACATAAATCAAGTTTGTCTATATAGAAAACAAATCTGTTTTAAAAGCTGCAAATTTTAGAATAGAATGAACTACTAGGAACACACTGACAAAGTTTGTTTGGAGGAAAATAAAAATTTCAGATATATTCAGAGTGCAGTGAAGGTAGCAAAATCTCTGTTTAGAAAGCTAACCAAAGCATGAGTTTCTAATTCCAGCTTTAGTAAAGGTAACGACCAGTAAGTGAATGCTTTGTAATTACAGTCGGACCTCCATATATCGAACTTCCATATATCGAAATTTTCTATATATCGAAATTTTTGCAATCTGCATGTTCATTACATAGAAAAACTGCTTCTATATATCGAAAAAATCTCCATATATCGAATTTTTTTTTTTAGGCATAATGGAGATTTTCCCTCATTTTAGAAATTTGCCCCTCGAAAAATGAAAGTCTGGAGAAAAGAGAAGGTCAGAAAAGGTCACCGCAAACCCCACAATCAGCTGGAGTTGAAGGGTGGACCCCTGGGGTGAATAAACACGTTTTTTCTCCATTGTGAAATTGCACCGGACTCCCACCCACCCCTACTCGTTTTCGAATTTTGGTTGTGACCTGTCCTATTGAAAAACCAGTTTATTGCTATCCCTTTTGTCTGATGGTGATTCCTCTCCCCATGTTTATTGCTTAGTTTGAGTGAAAATTGTTCTAACTCTAGTGCATTGCCAATTCGATTTGATTTTGTTTTCCCTCTCGATTACAATGTCGAAAAGAAAATCTCTTAGTGTTGTAGATAAAGTGGATTTGTTGAAGGACGTAGATTGTGGTATGAAAAAAAAAGACATTTCTGTTAAGTTTGGTATTCCCCCAAGCACTGTATCAACTATCATAAAAAACCGAAATGCTGTAATGAAATCATATGAAAATATTGAGCCCAATAGAAAACGTTCAAAAACATGCAGCTATGAAACTGTGGACGAGGCAGTCTTGAAGTGGATCAAGGTTGTTCGAGACCAAAATTTGCCAATATCTGGTCCACTCATCAAAGAAAAGGCGCTGGAATATGCAAAGCATTTTGGATGTGATGATTTTCAAGCCAGTTCTGGGTGGCTCGACAAATTTAAGAAAAGGCATGCAATCAAAGAAAAGGTTGTTTCTGGAGAAAGCAGAAGTGTGGATGACGCAGTTTGTGATGACTGGAGAAACAATGAGTTGAAGAAAATCCTGAAAGATTATCAGTCCGATAATATTTTCAACGTTGATGAAATGGGTCTATTTTACAAGTGTTTACCTAACAAAACTTTAACTTTAAAAGACAATGACTGTCACGGCGGCAAAAGCAGCAAAGACAGAATAACTGTACTTGTTGGTGCTAACATGAGTGGCAAAGAGAAACTTCGTTTATTGGTCATAGGCAAGAGCAAGAATCCAAGAGTGTTCAAAAATGTAACATCTTTAGAGGTTGACTACCGATCCAATAAGAAGTCATGGATGACCAGTGACATTTTTGAAGAGTGGATTTCGAAATTGGACAGAAAAATGTGCGATCAAAACAGAAAAATTGCTTTGCTTGTAGACAATTGCCCTGCCCATCCCAATGTGTCTTCAAAACTGTCAAATGTGAATTTGATTTTTCTTCCCCCGAACACCACTTCAAAATTACAACCAATGGACCAGGGTGTCATAAAAAACCTGAAACTTCATTACCGAAAACGCATTCTTCGACGACTCATCTGGACATTAGAAAACGAAGAGACAAATTTACATAAGGTGATTGATCTGAGGATATGTGTGGCAGAATTAGCCAAAGTGTGGGAAAATGACGTTTTAGAATCAACAATAAGAAACTGTTTCGCAAAAGCTGGGTTCGATATTTTGCCAGAAATTGAAGAGCAAGACGTGTTCCCGCACATCCAACAATCATGGGAAACTCTGCACTCCCAAGGGCATATCACAGATGGCATTCACCTTAATGAATTCCTGACCGTCGATGATAGGTTGATTGTTGCTGATTATCCTACAGACGAAGATATATTAAGTTCAATTACTGGCACTGAAAAGGAAATCGAAGAAATTGAAGAAATTGAGTATGCAACCATAACCAAGCCATCAAAAAATGAAATGCGAGAAGCATTTGAAACAATACGTCGTGGCCTGCAATTCGTGGAAAATGTTCCTGATGAAGTGTTTAGTGGACTAAATAAATGCGAACATTTTTTTGATGAACATTCTATAAAACAGGCTGTTCAGCAAGATATCCGTAGTTTTTTTAAAAGTAGTATATGATCATTGTAACTGCTGTTTGGACTAGTTTGGTTTTTGAAAGGTATGTAATTTTTCAATAAATCTTTCATGCAGATACATTCTTTTTACTCTTAACTTTCATTTAATCTAATGCACGTATTAATTTGAAATTGGGTTTCACATGAAAATTAGCTTTAATTATAATGGTTTACGAAGTTTTTTATGATAAACTTAGATCGTTTCTATATATCGAAATTTCTATATATCGAATTTTTTTCCGGCAATTTGCTACTTCGATATATGGAGGTCCGACTGTATTTTTTTTTAAATGGGAGAACTTTTACTGTTCCGCATCAGGTTTGAAATGACCAAAAAATAAAATCAAATCAAAGAATTAACACCTATAACCAAAGTAACCAATGAACAATTAGTCGCTTCTGTTTTTTGAAATTGTGTCGAAGGAAGTTATTACTGTCAATTCATCTAAGATCTTTTATTTTTTCTTTTTGAAACCTTTTTTTTTTATATAAATAAATAAATAAATACGAGTTGATTATTCACTGGTCGGTGTAACTACCAGTGAATATTAATATCACGGTAAGCATTTTCATGTGCTTTTTTCAAGACTTCTTATGGCGTGGTCAAGAGTGAATTTTCAACAAACAATGAAGTAATGAGCTGTAACTGACATCATAAATTGGAGTCATTTATTACCCACTAGTGGTACCCGCACGGCTTTGCCCGTAGTAGAAAATTAAAAGGTCATTTGGTTAGCCTGTATATTTACAAATAATGGATGATGAATTTCTCGCCAATTGGCTAAGTTCATTCGCTCTCCCATTCCACGTCATGATAATTTCGTAATTTACTCGTCCATCTTATAATTTTGCTCCGGAAAATGTTCTTAAAATTGAAATAGAAAAAGAACAAAATCGAATTTTCGAAAAATCGCTTCGAGGTGCACACCCCCATGCTACAAAATAACTTTGTGCCAAATTTCATGAAAATCGGCCGAAAGGTCTAGGCGCTATGCACGTCACAGACATCTAGACATCCAGACATCCTGACAGAGAGACTTTGAGCTTTATTATTAGTAAAGATAAAGAAGTACACTATTGACTTACCATATTTCTAAACTTAATACACGTGCCACGTAACATAATATAAATTTTCTTCGTTGAACTGAAGAAAATATATATATAACCTCTGAAATTTAATTCTAATAATGTTGAAACTTCTTAGCACAAATTAGTGGGCAATTTCTGAACTCACCAAATCGCTGATACTTCTCACAAAACAAGGATTTTTCTCTTCACGCTGATTTCTTAAAATACAGGAAGGGTGGATTTCCAGCTAGTGCAATATCTTTTTTTCTTTCCAGAGCAAAACCACCCACTCTACCTGAATGCAAAAGTTAAAAAATGGGGGAGGGCGAATCGCGCAAAAACCAAGGCTCTAATGAAGGTCTCCGTTTTTTCCCACGCTTCCTGATGGCTGTCTTAATGTCGCACGACATTAGTGCCGCGTGGAACTCATCCGGGCCTCTAATGGACGCCCATGGGTGGTATCTGGCAGTCAACCTCATTTCATGGATGCTTTTTTCACTCTCCCTCATGCCACGGATGATCATTTAGCCTTTCTTCTGTGATGATATCTTGCGAGGCATCAGGGGTTCGGGCAAATGGAAAAGTTTCTCGTAGCGACCCAAACTTAGATATTTTTGTTTTCTATGTTTTGTTCAAGATACTGCTGAAAAAAGAGCAAAAAACAGGAGTTGGCAGTTTATGATGTTTAATTTAAAGTTCTACTTTTTATAAAAGAATGAAGAAAACGAAAAAGGACATAACACTATGAAAAATTGTTAATACAATACACTGTAACAAATTTCAGAAACGTTTCTGGATATATCGGAAACGTTTCCGAAATAGTAAGAATCCTTCATCCAATAGCGAACTCCTAATTTTTCAGAAAGCTTTTTGTTATTTCAAAAAATCTAGAAGCGGAAGTGCTGACGCAGTGCTTCGAAATGTATTTTATCCTTCCAACACAGGCGCCAGTGAGTCGGAAATAACGAGAACTTATTTTTTTCCTTATCTATGGTTGCTGCAGTCAGCAACTGTTTAGCATTGGATTGCTTGTTATTTCATGTCTAGAGAGTGGTAAAATGCGTCGAAACTAATTTTACGCCATCGCATTTTGAACTGCCCTTGATTTTTTAGACAATGTACGCAGCTATTAAGTTAGTTAATAACGATTTGCTTCTTTACAATTTCCAGTGAGACATATGATATTTCCATGATTAGACATATATTGTGTGTTAAAGCGTGAATAGTTTCAACACCCCTGCTTGTTCACTTGTAAGTATTAATGAATATTTTAAAACATGTTGTTATATACAGTTATATTTTTGTTGATTTGCATTTGATGAGGCTCAATTGTAACTGTTTTTGGGTTTATTTAATTAATTTAAAGTTATCCTACATACTTCCTATGTGCGCAGTGTAATATTTCTTGTAACCAATTGAAACTGAGTAATTACGAAAAAGAAAGAAGATTTATATTTGAAAAGCAATCACAGAAAAGTTATTCCGAAATACTCGAAAACGGTCGCAATTAATTCATCTGCTTATTCATTTTGTTAAATGTGGTTAACAATAAAAAATTCCTTGACATTAGTTGTTCCGTAAATAACATTTCCTTCGTGGATATACTAGTTTAATGTAGGACAGTCAGGACGAATGAGTCAGTAGCAAAAATTGGAACAGCTGCATTTACATGCCAAAATAAAAAGTAATATTATTTCATGTCATTGTTTTAAAAGTGATCATTAAAAAAAAAATGTTATTAATATGCAATGTACATATGGGGAGAAGACGAGGGGCGTTCACCACACAGACTGTGCCATTGACATTTTCAGGGGGTTGCTTTTTTTAAGGAGAGGGGGGCGCTTTATAGCATTTTATGGGTGCACCATCACTCTTATGGTGTGGGGGGGGGGATTCTCGTATATATGAAATGGAATAATCACGTAATAGAGTTCAATGTTTTAATAAATAAAACATATAATGCATTTTGCGCACACTGTAAAAATAAAATCAGTAACCTATTTTGATTAAGTATTTATATTTTTGATGAACTAGAAAAGGGCAAGAACAGAAGAATCAACCCGAATGGTTCCAGCAGGGGGACTTGGTGTCATATTTAAATTCATCAATTTCTCTGTTGGTACTTTTCGGTACACTTTGTTCGTCAGAGAAATTGACTTAAGGTGAACGAATTCCGGAACGCGAAGGGTAGGTAAGTCCTGTCAAATTTTATCCGAAGATAAAAGCTATCAAGTTTGATACAAGATATGTTTTTAAGTTCTGCATTAAAAATACAATATGTTGATAGTTTCGTCTTGAAAATACTGAGAGAAAAACTGAAGTTTAAGATTGTTTAACAAACAATCCCCACTTTTCAGAAGTACCCCCCTCCAATCCCCCGACGATTTTGTGATTAGAAATGAAACTATTAGATTATTTCATAAATTTTCAAAAATTTATAACTGTGCATATGTTATGCTGTTAACTATGCTATTTGTCATTAGAAATTCAAAAAAAAAAAAAAAAATCCACGAATAATTCTAAAATTGCTTGTATTATTGCTCTTAGATATGAAAGAATTGAAACTGATATGGTATGCAATACTATAGTAAAGAATTATATTTTAGAAAAAATCACGAAAAAAAGGATTCCGAAATTCTCGGAAACGTTTTTGAAAATTGTTTGGAGAATTCCGAAATACTCGGAAACGTTTTCGAAACTTTCATGAACCACAGCTGCACAGAATACTCAGAAATATTTCTGGAAATTACGGAAAGAGGAGTCCTAAATACTCTGAAACGTTTCTGAAAATTACAGAAAGAGGATTCCGAAACACTCAGACACCATTCTGGACATTACAGAAAGAGGATTCCGAAATACTCAGACACGTTTCTGGACATTACAGAAAGAGGATTCCGAAATACTCAGAAACGTTTTTGAAACTTTCATGAACCGCAGCTGCACGATATACTCAGAAACGTTTCCGGATTTTTTTTACAGTGTAGAGTCGCGCAAACTTAGCACTCGATACCGGACGAATTTAGGAAACTTGACCACACCTTGGCAAGACGGAAAAACCTACTACGCGCATTCCGATTACACGCCGGAATTATCACAACCCGCCACTTTTCGGTACACATTCCTTCGGATTTTTGGGACTCTAACTGTAGGGGAGAGCGGGACTAAAAGTTCCGTTTTTTAAACAAGCTAAAAATTTGTTATGAAAACGTAGTTCTAGAATTATTGTTCTGAGATTAAAATAGAATAATATATGCCCCTATGATGTAGCAACTGTTTTTTGTGTAGTATTTCGTACGATTTTTTTATAACTAATTTTATAGTACCAAAAGCCGATGTTCCGCGGGTGGGGCAAGTTGTTCCGATATCAACACGACGATGATAAACGATGATGATTTCGAGATGAACATTGTTTCGAGATAAGTTAAAGGTCTAATTTGTGATCAAAAAATAATTGTTGATTAAAACAAGTGTTTATTTAAAGATTAATAATCAATATTGTCCGAACGATGAAATGTCTTTCTTACACTCAAAAAAAAAAAAAAAAAAAAAAAAAAAAAAACCAAACTTACATTTTAGCATCGATAAATTGTATTTAAAGGTTCATTAAACTTTAAGTATAAATACATATGTTAAGACACAGTTAATAAGCATAGTAATATTATATTAACATAGAAAAATATAGTAGGAATAGAATAATGCAGTAAACTGAAATAAAATATTTAGCAGCTTCTGTGGCTAATAAGCTGCGATACTAGTTCAGTCTGCAACCATAACAGAAAACCATCTTTGATTTAAGACTGATACGATATTTCGCAGACGATCCATAAACGAGGTTAGTGCGAATGATAACAATAAACTCACGGGCGGATATTGTTTTTGTGGATTTGTTTATTTATTGTTTATTTATTTATTTCTTTATTTTTTGTTTGTAAATTACTGAATATTTCCAGAAAATACTCATTTTAAATTAACATGTGCAAGATCTATTTTTAGACATTCCAATTTGTTTCTTTCTCTTCTTTACCCAAGACATCAAACTCTCCTCGGTCATTGAAACCTGTCTCGTTGAAACCCGATTTTTACATCCAAACTCCTTATGTCTGTAAACGAGTGACAGAGCCAGTTTTGCTAGAAAAAATTCTCCTGCTTTACACATTTTTGGCGTAACCGAAGTTGATTTGATTTGGTTGATCTGTTTGCAGGATTTTCTATGTTCGTTTGCAGTAATGTAAGCAACTCTTCTTTTTTTTTTTTTTTTGCATTTACGTGCATTTTCTACATAGTACAATTGTCACTTTTAGTGTTACTAGTTTAATCTTTTGCCTCTAGAATCGTTTTGCAAGTTTGAATGTATCTCAGTATTCTTGATTTTCATTTGCTCTTGTATGTTCTAGTGTTGTTTTTCTTACCTATTGTGCAACATCAAACAAAAGTCCACGAAATTAGCTTATCCGCGGTTACCGTGGCACCCTATTCCGCAGGTAACCAGGAGTATATTGTACATGTATGATATTCTAACTACCATTTTCATCGACTTTTTCAACTACCTTTCTTTCTCTGGATTACGAAAAGGAAGGTTACTTGCGTTTTTAATTTACACCTCCGGTAATGAAAGTCCTGCACAAGTTTGACCAGGACGCTAAACCCACAAAGGAGAAGCTACAGTCTCTGGCTAATGACGGCTAAACAGGTAAAGCCTAGACAGATCCAGTTGCGTAGGATATGATCTGTTTAATGAGACATCTGTCTTCTCTGAGCAACATTGAACTGCTTTACCTCTTTGGCTACTTTCTCAAACCACCGCAAGGCGGCGTAATCAGGCTCTAGAACAACAAATTTCGCAAATTTCATATTTTCATATGAAAGTACGACAGATAGTTTGATTCGCATTTTGATCTTCAAAAATTTCATATTTTTCTATCTGTTTATAAGTAAACAACGAAACATTATCGATAAATCAGCGGTGAGAGTCGTCATTCTCCCGATTTTCTATATTTTACAGTAACGAATATATACATATAATATTTATTTATATGTGTTTTTATGTACTGTACTGCTGCTATAGATAAATAGGTGCAAGGAGTTTCTTGGGGCTAGTTGTTCCTCGGAACAACTTGCCCCACAAAGAAGGAACAACTAGCCCCACAAACACAAATCCTTGAAAAATTAAGTTGAAGGTTAGATAACGAAACGTAAATCGTTTCAGCGCAATATTTTAGAATGCACAATAGATATTTGCAGAAAAACACCGATGAACTAAACTCTACCATTTAAATTGGGTGAAAAGGACCAAAAACGAAAATATTTTCAAAAGTAGATCAGTGATGCACGTGCTCGGCCTTTAATCTACCGGACGCCACTGGCCTGGCTAATATGACTACCATCGGTGCGCTGAAACATTCCATTTCACCAGGTATTAACAAAACACATTATCTTTTTTCTTCATTTAGCTATTTCAAAGGGAACAACTTAACCGCGGAACTTTTAGCCCTCCCCTACTCTGTAGAAACCAATGAAAAATAACAACAAATGAATTGACCGTAATTTTCCTAGGAAGCTACACACAGCGTGATGAGTCGAAACAAAAAGCTAGTCCTTGTAGCTTTGACAGGATCTGTTTTTCAAATAAGAAGCTCCGACGTTTCGTACCTCTCTCTTCTTAGTATTAATTTCCTTCTTTTAATTCTTTTTTCTGAAATTAAGTCCAATTATGAAAACTTTTAATACATTGGTGGCTTTCAGCGACTATCTTCAGAAAAGCTTCTTCTTATTCCTCTCGAAAGTATAACACATTAGTCAAAAAAAAAAAAAAAAAACCTTTTGTAAATCGCATTTATCAGTCTTAATATGCGATGATTCAATCACAAAAAATATGGCTCATTATTGGTGTTACACCGGCGTGTATGTACTTCGTTTCTTAAATCAACAGTTTTTAATTTTTTCTTTATAATATTTTATGAACAGTTTACGGTTAGTCTAGCTGTTAAAGATTTTGGAATTTTAATTTTCAGTTCCTCAACAAAACCTAAAAAAGAAATTTTGTCAAAAAGTTTTAACATCATATCTACAATTATCAGTGCTCAGGATTCAGACATTTTGGAGTTAATGATTTTAAAAATGGTCGCTTCAACTCTACACAAAATATATTCCACTGTAAAGCAATAAGTACCGTAATAAGTCAGTAAGAAAAATGGCTTCAAGATCCAAATTTCTGAACAAAACACTTTCAGTTTTAATTGTTCGACATTTGTGATTTCAAGTAAAGAGAAGTATGAAAAGAATTATTCGATGAATGGTAGATTTTAACAAATAAAACACGCAAAAAAAGTATTTTTACTGCCATTTTCCTTATATAAGACTGCACTTGCTCAATGTATATTAGTTTCCGGTCTGTAACGAACTATTTCCAAACTGCTCAACGTATTTAGGCATTTAATATACCTGCCATCTCGCGCAAGATGGATTGAGAAGAAACGAGCTCGCATTCTAACTGGTTCCAAGGAAGCCAACCGCTCCTCAATAATTCAGGCGGCGCAACTATGTTACCAAACTTCACCTTGCAGAAAGCAATCAGTAATAATTTTCTGTCCTTTAAAGGTAGAGATTAAAATCAACACCAATCATTCACTGTCCTCCTAAGACGCAGGAAAAATATTCGCAACCCCTCCCCCGAATCCTGTGCATAATTTCAACTATTCTCGGCTTACCCCTTAATTTCAAGTAAGATGGTGGGCTCGCCTCCCTGTCACGAAAACCTCAAGAAGCTCTCTAATCAGGTATTGGGTTTTCTTTTTTCTACCTCGCTCCATTTTAATAAAAAAACATTTCTACAGATGATTACCGAGAAGCAACATATCACGTGTGCAAGCGAAATATTACGTTTCGTCAGGCCGTTGCGTAGAAAATGACTGGGTTACGGGGAATGATAAAAGCAGGGGCTAGTAGTTCTGGAAATAATGGAAAGGGAAGTCCTCGATGGAGAAAATGGAAATAAGCATTTCTTAGTCCTAATTTGCTTTTAAATAGAGTAGGTATTGAGTTACCTGAACTAGTTAAGATTTACTTCTGCGCAGCTGATTTTAACAGTGGCCTGACAGAAAAAAAAAATAGTTATTTTTCGGAGAATGGTTAGTGTTTTCCCTTTTCATAGTCGCCCGAGATTGCTTCGCTTTCAATCAAATTTCTCCCCACCTTTTCTTTTGGAAGTGGCAGTGGCGTACCCAGGGGGTGGGCTGATAGGGCTACAGCCCCCCCCCCCCCGGAAATTTTCAAAATTAATTATAAAAATTTTAATAAAGAACAAGTTTTTTTTTTTAATGATGTATTTTTGAAATTTTACATTCGTATTGATATCAGAAAAGCGATACATGAACTTTTCTTAGCTACAGTTCATAAGTATCCCCCCCCCAGCTCAAAGACTTTCGAGCTCAGCCCCCCCCGAACTGATTTGTCTGCGTACGCCGCTGGGAAGTGGACGATTCCTTGAGTAGCTGGCCCATAGGTCATAACCTTGAAGGAGTAGAAACGGTGGAGGCATTCTAAAATTGGTTTCTTTGGAATTGACTTCTACGGGTGTATTATACCCTGCGCAAGTATTTCTGCTACAGTTCTGAACTAAAGCATACGCAATGCTTCCAAGAGACTTAAAATTAAAACTAGGATCTAGTGAAGACATTGCCTTCCCTGCTAAAAAAGCAAAATCAACGTACAAAAGCTGTACTGAAAGTCCCAATATAAAAGACAAAAACCAAATTTGTGTGTGAAAAATGTGACAAAAGCATTTACATGGACCATATGGCATGCATTTGCAAAAAAAAAAGTAGAAATTGAATGCAAGTCTTTTAAGAAAGTATTTTACAATTTTTCTCTTTTCTCTCACTTGTGTTTTCAACCTTTTTGAAAAAAATTGAACTCAAAAATACTAAAAAACCTTCACGGGTATGAGATACCTTGCGCGAGCAATATCGGATTATAGCGTGGTCACCGAGATAAGGGGGGCCACGGTTATAGTCAGCGCCTGCCTTGTCTTGTGGTCAGAGAAGTCTGACTACGACAGGAAGGTTCCGGTTTGAATCCCGGCTCGGGCATGTACGTACTTTCTCTCTCTTGTCCTTTCTTTGTGTGAATGTTTTGTTGTCCTATGAATGGTTGCCTACCCTATAATCGGGTCCCTATGGCATGTACTGTAGAAGTCGGACTTCACACGGAATTACGGTACAGTTGGAAAAGTGAAGCAGCGCGCCCCAAAAGCCTTGCTGGCACAGGACAACAACAACAAAAGGAAAACTGCCAAGTAGCGGAGGGAGATATATTGATATGTATCCCTAAATTCCGCCTTGGCTACGCCCTAGATTCTAACTACGTATCGGAACACATTAAGTCAAAAATTATTTTCGAAATAGCATTATAGAGCGAGTTACATGGAGAGCTTACGATTGAACCAAGACCGCAGTCACCTTCTGAAGGTTTCTTTGTTTTTATTTTTAAATCAAAACAGTCCTTACATGTATCTTAACTAAGTATAATGAACAATAGTTTAACAACCAAAGCATTTGGAAGGTGTTTTATTCTCAAAAGCCCTTTCGTTGCGCCACAGACGTAGACATCAATGAAAGCTGAGCTGCAAAAATATTGTTAGTAACAAGAAAAAAAAAGTGCCATGTAATCCCAAATCTGAAAATCGTTATGTGACTGAGAAAGACAATTTTCGATCCCCATGATTGCGGATTCAGTATGATATTTTACAGGGTATTTTTTTTCTCAAAAATAAAAGATTCCCTCCCCCCCCCCCTCTCTGTCAAGCTCATTTTTCCTTTCCATCAGTCCTCTACCGTTCCATGGACTGCACCAAAACCAGTGTTTTCGATCTACCAATTATTTTTTACAAATCCGTTCCGTCGATTTCCGTTCTTATCAGGCCGTTTATTCTTTTGTCTTTAGGCACATGAGTTATATATTTCTCTCTCTCTCTCTCTCTCTTTTTAATGGCTAGGATAGTAAGTTTGCGCACAACCCTCATTTTGGTGAACCAGAGCTTACCTTTTTGTTTTGTACAGCTTGGAAATCCCTATCGATGGCGAAGCCACCGGCGACATACCTCTTTGCGTCATTGGAGCACGCTACGCAATCCTCGTCGGCCAGACACGACAGAAACACAATCATAGGTTTTCCGCGGAAATGAAATGTCTAATGAATAAGAAAGGACGCTTCCATAATGGACGAAATAGGAATAAGTACTGTAAATTTTGGGTTCAGAAATTAGAGGGAAGACTAATCCGCTTGGGGAGGGGGGAACGAATAGACAGAGACTGTATACCAGAGGCAGAGTTGAGCTAAAAAGCAAACAAAAGGGAAGAAGGCGACGAAAAAGAGGCATGGGCATCCATATGATGGGTAATTTTAGAGGTGGGCCTAAGAAAATGTATGTTTCCAGCCTTTTTAATTTAAAGGAGAAAAAAACTTTTACTTTCTTCTTCTGTTTACAAAATAATAAACAGAAGATTCGTGAAAAAAAAAAAAAAGGTTTTAAAACTCTATATACTTTTAACCATTATAATGGATTATATACATATTTTCTTTCTTTTTTTTTCAGAAGGCAGGTAAAAATTTGTTACCTAAAGTAAATTATAACTCTAAAGCAAAACCAATGCAGATTAAAATTTGAAAAAAAAAAAAAAAAAAAGACAAAAGGATCTTAATAACGGCTTCTTTAATCAATGGCTTCTGTTGAAATGTTTCGAATGATATTTATGATAACTTAAAAAAAAAAAAAAAAAAAAAAAAAAAACTGACAGTACGAATGTCTACAAGGGGGCTCGAGTTCAACTCTGTTCCCCCTTATGGGCGCCTATGAAAAGAAGTACTTAGATTGATACTGGAACATGCTTTGTTGTGAAGAATGCGTGGTTCTTTAGGGGTAACACATCACGTGTGAGATATTTCCTGATGTTTGATGATTATTAAGGCTCAATGGGCTTAATAACCATCAAACATCAGACGTTTATACATCGGTTTATCACTTACATCGGGGAACAACACAACATATACAGAAGATCTGGGCAAGACTTTGTGTTTTAAACTTGGGTGCAAACTTGTGGCACCTTTAAAAAAAAGATAATTGTTTTTGAAAAGATTTTTTTTTAAATATAAATTTCTGATGGCAGATTGAAAGACAACTATAGTTGAAAAAGTAAACATAAAAACAAGAACAAGGAACAAAATTAATATAAAAACAAAAATGGAACTACTGCTCGTCACCTACTGTCTACTCGTTCATCCTGTGCCGAGCTCTTCGATATTTCTCCCACTAATGTCCCGAGTCAGCGCAGGGCAGTGAATGTTTCGCGTCCTTTTCTTCACGCGTGCTGCACAGCAGGCAAATAGGACTTGGCAAGTTTTTTCAAAAAGATACCAGAAAAGATTTTAGAGCCCATGAGAAAATAATATCATATAGAAGAGTATTTAGACCTCAGTATTTCGTCGACAGCGTTTACGATAAAAATGTAAACATTGAGATGACGTTATACAAAGGGATAGATAAACAGAAAAATTCTAAGTAGCAAACAGAAATTAATATCAACCTTGAAAACTGTAATGTTTCGCTGTCTGTTCGTCCCTTAAGATCATTGGGACGACAGGTTTATTTTGAATAAAACTGTGCGAAATATATGGCATTTTAAGGCTGTGTGAAGTTTGGAGTGGATGCAGTGAGCAATACTTTTGAAAAGTATTGACAAGACACAAAACTCTAAATGCTACAGTAAATGTGGTTCGAAAGACCTATTTTTACTTCCTTTTACAAAAAAGGAAGTATTGTATTCGCGAAAAAATTTTCACTCAAAAATCGCCCTTAATTTCCATTTTGCTCACCCCCAAATGAATGTTGAGTTTTTTTTTCGATTCGACCACATGCGGAAAAGTGCCTAAGAATGTATAGACACGCGAAATATCCATTTTGACCATCACCGAGGTAATTACAACGACTTTTCTCGTGACGTCTGTATGTATGTGCGTATGTGTGTATGTGCGTATGTGCGTATGTATCTCGCATAACTCAAAAATGGTATGTCCTAGAAAGTTGAAATTTGGTACATAGACTCGTAGTGGGGTCTAGTTGTGCACCTCCTATTTTGGTTGCATTCGGGTGTTTCTAAAGGGGTCTTTTGCACCTTTTTGGGGGGAAATCATTGTTAATTTCGATGCAAACTCAAGTGGTGTTATAATTTGGCGGTCACTTGGCGATATATCGCCAGTCTTTTGGTTGCCAAGTTTTGTCGCCAACTTGGCGAAAAATTTGGCGATTTTTTTTTTTTTTTTTTTTTAAATCTGCTTTCAATGTGGCCATTGCTAGTGATATTTAAAGAGTTAGAGAGAGAATCCCATTAAAATTGCAATAATAGGGAAATAGCATTAAATTGGTGTAAAAGGAAGTCATGTGATGCACACATCAGCTCGTTTAAATTTAACAGATGCAAACATACTTCCAAGCTATTTATATATTCCTAACACTTAGAATATGGATATACCAGTCTAAAATAAGAATAATCGTTTCAGTGGCGTTGCCAGAAGAAAGTTTTGGAGAAGCTCGTTAAAGTCATTTTCTAGGTCAAAATAGAAAATTTTCTGAGTTTCGGAGATTAGGGTGGGGGTCGGGGGTGTATTCTCAAATATCCCATGGAAACGACCCCTCTATCAGTTGAGTGAACCCGGTTCATATGGGAAATGATATTCCAACAAGGGTCTTATACTC
The DNA here is from genome assembly GCF_026930045.1 of Uloborus diversus. Lineage (NCBI taxonomy): Eukaryota > Metazoa > Arthropoda > Arachnida > Araneae > Uloboridae > Uloborus > Uloborus diversus. The sequence continues at coordinate 160,384,667 of NC_072734.1, read as the reverse complement.
GTTATAATGTGTTCGCCACGGCCATTTTTCTCGTTATGTTTTACCGTCCCCAGCCGTTCTCAAAAACTGGTACTATCATTAGCTCTCCGCAGGGCGCCCTGGCACTTCCTTTGATTTTTGGCAGGGAGTCCTCGAGGTATAACAAGTGCATTTTACAATCCTTTCCACAATGAGCGCTAAGGGGGGTCTGCGTCACACACGCACAGGATATTGGCAGGAGGGACACACGCCACGAAAAGAATAATGAAGCATTACATGTGCCATCGCATCACACACCTTCAATTTCCGGTCTTCCCGCCTGGAAGGAAGCCTAGCAAGTGGCTGCCAAAGAAAAAGACGCTTTCAGTGAATGGACGCGGAGGCTATCGCCTTAATATCTTTAAGCCTTTCACTCCCTGGATGTGTCTGGACGCAATGCCACTCTTCCTCTTCTCTTCTTCTTTTCGACTCCCTTTTCAAGACCTGTCAGGTGGTTTCCATTCCACTCCGAGCCTTGTTTATTTGTTTCTTGGAGCTTTTCAAGATGAAGCCTTTTTAAAGCTTTCACTCTAGGCCACAAAAGAACCAGCTAGACACGTCAGAGGGTTCTCTCTCTCTCTTTTTTTAAAAACTACATAATGCCCCGTCGATTAGGAAGCCGTCTCTGCAAATGCACAGGCCTTGGGCTGCTGAAGAGAGAGTTGTTTGTGTTGCAGATGTATATTTACCATCGATTCATGCCCTCAATGTACGTTCCTTTTGTGGTGCCAAATGGAGTTCTCCGGTGTCCAAACAACGGAACCAATCTTCGAGTCTCCATTTAACTCGAACGTACATCCGTATTTTCTTAATAGGAGATATCAGTTCTCAGAGTTGAGTTTCAGTCTCTCATCGCTTTCTCATTCTGCAAATTCATTAACGTCATTGTAAGAATAGAAAACAGTAGCCGTATGACGCATTAATACAACTTCTCGTTTTTTATCTACACACATTCAAATTGCACAATTATTTTTATTACAAAGGCAAAGCTCGAATTACATTCAATACATAACACGCATGTTTGGATTCCTTGCTTATCCAGCGGCGATTCAACTACATGCTAAAAAAATCTTTTAAATATTCGACTTATCCACGAGTACATGGGGTCAGTCAGGTTGTGTAAAATGAACAAGCAAAACAGGCACAATTGCCAAATTTATTATTTTATTGACATGCTGATTTTTTAGAGGTTTTTAACATAATAAGTAATATTTTAAAACTACTTTTTTGGTTTGTAAACATTCTTTTCGCTGAAATAGAAAATCAAGCTGTTGTAAGACACTGTCTCCTACAGCAAAGGAACCAGTAGAATCTCGATTCAATTCCCAAAACTGGACTTTGTGCAGCTTCAAAACAATCTTTATCTATAGTTAGAATACAGTATTTTTTTTTTCATTTATGGTACCTAACCCCTATTTTAACACTACTATCAAGCCTTAATTTACGCGGCATTTCCGTAGAACGTAACTCCCGCATAAAACGAAGGTAAACTGTATTTTAAATAGTTTTTAAAGTGTAGCATAGCAAATTTGAAAATACTTAAATTTTTATCCTGTATCACCCAACTGTACAGTACTTCGCTGTGTTTCCATAGGATAAGGGAAGTAGAAAAGCAGGGGTGCCCCCCCCCCAACAAAAGTAAAAAATACCCCCCAGAACAACGCCGCCTAAAAATTTCAATGACACAGTCGGCGCCACGACCCCTCCCCCCTAGGATGGTACCCCGGAGAAAAGTGGATTTTCAAAGATTTATTTACTTGATCTGGCAAATTCTTAATAGGGTTAACCCAATTCGATTTTAGTGGCTTCTGTCGAATTCTATCTACCAGTAGTATAGTGCCTAGACCAGTAGCGTCGAGAAAAAGTTCCTTCTGGGTGGGTGTGGGTAGGGCAAAGGAAATTCGTAGCTGCACAATTGGTAGATACAATTGATCGCATTTGATTCGACTGAATTCTGTTAAGAGTTGAATAAACTTCTAACTTTTAAAATCTGTGTGCCACAAAAACATTTGAGAGAACTTATTTACTAAACGTAAAAGTTCTGTATTTTAAATCAGATTACCAAAATAATTTTGTCTCAATGTTTTTGAGCAATCACGATTGCTTATTGTCCTCACTTGACCGTTCTTAGCGTTGTGGTTCCTTTTTCAGCTTGGACCAGGGACGTCTGCAAGCACCACCGCCCACCGTCCTCTGCAGGCGGCGCGGCTGCTCTAGTCCTGAGCTCTCCGCTTCTCTTGGTCGGAAGCGTCCATATCCTACACAGACGCAGGTTCACACGCTCACGCGACTTTACACACATACACTCACACACACCTACGTGCATACACACAGGGCTACGCACACACACAACTATGCACACGTAACCGCCCAGGAGGAGAGGCAAGCTTGGGGGGGGGGGGACAGGAGCCGTTTCTAGAAACAATAACTCCAATGAGTCTCCACGTGTCCTGTCGCAACTCGTGATTACGAAAAACATAGTTTAAATTCAAAATTTCAGAATTGAAGTTAATTTTTTTTTTTTTTTTGCATATTTCTTAAATTTTTCGGCAAAATAAAGCATATTTTTCAAGTAGGAGAACGAAGAACGTATGTTTCAAATATCAAATGAATCACTTTTGCTGAAAGGACGTTAGGCAACACTGATCGTAACTTGACTTCCACCCATTCAATTCTTCTTGTAAATACTAAAATCGGGGATATAGATGAGCAAATATAAATGAAAAACATCAACAAGCAAAAAATTATTTTTTTTTAAAGGAAATACCTAAACCAGCGAATCGTATTTTGATTTAGAGAAGTAAATTAATTAAAAAATCAAATTAATATAATTTTGAATAGTGAAACTAAAAAACACACACGCTAAAAGGATTTATGCGAACAAAATTGCTGTAATAGTGTTTGGTAGTCTGTTTTTGTGTGACCTTTAAATGAAAAGATGACTTCAAATATCTTCAAAAGATCTTTTGCAGATTCATGCATTAGATCCGTTGCACTTTAAGAAGAGAGGTTTAAAAAGTTAAATTTTACAACAATCATTTTTCAAGATCTTTGGTTCAGAAGAGTGTGAATATTTTTTTAATTAAATTTACTTGAATTCAAATTACTTACACTTTTATAGACAGACTACTGTGGGTTAAACTAAAAGCAACTCGTGGTAGTTAGTTCTCGAATAAATTTTGTAACGAAGCAAAAAAACATTCCACTGTGATGACGAACTGTCACGAACTGTTTTTTTTTTTTTTTGAATTGTTTCGAGTTTGACACTAAGATTATTTCTAACCCGCGAGTTACTTTGGGCCGCAGGTAACTTACAATTGTTAGTTCGTGTTGCACGTCAAAGGAATTATTAATTTCTGAAAATTCAGTTCATAAGGGAAATTTCACTTCCTATAAACTTTGTAACTTTGTTGCATACAAAAACTACCGGTGTAGTAAAATTAATGTAATCTTACTCTCTTTCTAGAGAATCATCCACTTGTAGAAATTGAACAGCATAAAATTGCGCTTTCTTTTTTTGATAAAACACTTATACAGGAAAACGAACATAGAAAGGAATTTGAATGGCTAAACTAACAAGTTCAAAATGGCATCTGTAACAAAAACAAGGCAAATTCATTGGTACAGCAAGAACTATCAACTACTGCCCACGAAGCGAAAAGAGAATGTTTCATGTCCCCATGTTATGATTAAAAAACAAGTATTTTTTATGGTTACTTTTTTATTTATTAGAAATACGTTGTTTATGAACGAACTGGTCTAAATGATTGACAGACTTCTCGAATTGAACGGTGCAAATGTCCTAAAAAGTAAACGCCCGTTCTTTTAAATGATAAGAATTACTTCATAGTTCTGTCTCTCATTTTAATTCTTAACCAATTTTTTTTTTTTCATCTTTTGGTATTTTTATTTTTTATACGATCAGAAGATTTTTTTTTTTTTTTTTGTTTTATTTTCCCCTGTATCCATATTACACGTGGAGATACGATACTTCGATTTTAATACATTATTTCACGTGAGTTCATATTTCATTCATTAATTTGTATTACTATTTTTGTGACATTGACTATGCTTTCGAATTTAGAGAGGACGGTATTCGTTTTTTTTTTTTTTTATTATTCAAAGATCCTTTTTTTCCCTAAAAGATCAATTTTGCTAATTTTCCGACGTCATGTCAATTTTATTTATTTCTGTTTTCATAGAATAAAATTTATCTATTTAAATAAGCACCAAGCTGGAATCAAACTGCAGTTTTTGGAATAAGAAAACATATCTTACCACTCGGTCACAGAGAAAATTCATACAAAAATAACTATGATTGCTTTGTGCATTTAAACCTAACTAAAATACTTTTGGGTTGAATTTTTATCGGCATATTTACTTATTGTTAGCTAATTTTTGTGAATTTCCCTTAAAAAAATATCAATGATAGAATGAACCATTTTTAAGGTACGTGAGTTACACTCGCAGAGAGATAGAGCACCCGTAACTTTTTTAAGAAACGAAGTCGTTCAAATGAATGAGTCCAATGAACGGGTAGAAAAAAAGAAAGACACTGAAAATCTCCAATCCTTATTTAGATTAAAAAGTTTAAATAACAAACAAAACTTAAGTATTGCACTTATTAATTCCCGATAATTTTTAAATGCGACGAAAATAAGGTATTCTTACTTAAAGTTGGCTTTTTTATGATAAAGGAACTGAACTGTGAAGAGCATTTTACAGAAAGAAAAGCATTTGTTTTAAAAATAATTTTTACCATTTCGTCGTCACTGGAGAAGTACGGCAATGAACTTTCGCTACTACTTGAATAATATGGAGAAATTTTAGGTTCACTATATAATCCGAAATCAGATTGATGTAACCTATTCTTTTTTGTTTTTAACAGAAAATTAAATTGAAAAGAAATATTTGCCCTAAAACTAAGTACCCTAATTTTCCAGCTAAACAAGCGATAAAACCAGTTCAAGGACAGATTTATGGAAAGTAAAATCAATGAAAAATTCGTTCTGGTCAGTGGAATCTTGTATAAAAATGGGCTGCCCGAGTGGTGTTCGTGAAAATTTGGGAGGGTCCATCTCGTCATTTGAATACTGTTCCGGCAAAACTGTTAAAGTGTTGAATTACAATAAAAGCCCAAGAGCTTAATGCAAATTAAAAAACAAAACAAAAAAAGCTGAATTTCATACAAGATAAAAATTAGAAATGGAATTCAAAATATGAAAAGCATTAACCCTCCAGAACTCGGGTTGTGAGCAAAATACACGCAAAGAACTTAATGCTTTATTTTGTTTCATCAAACATTTTGTTTCAGTAAATTTTGTATAACATATGGTGTTTAAAACAAATAGTAAACGAAATATTTTCAATTAAAAACATTTTAAACATTTTTGAAGGAAATATGTGTTGCGAAAAATTCTTACACAGCGAGTTCTGGACGGTTAAATCTAAAACGCAGTTCTGTCATTTACAAATTTAACCTTATTTATTTCAAGAGAAATTCGATCCTCAACACACGTCTAAAAAATCAAATTTGAATATTTATATTGAAAGACTTGTCTCTTACTTTCAGAAAGAGCGTTGCTGGATGCTGTTCCACCGGGCTCTTGAGCTGAAGACCGCTAGCTGCATTAGAGGGTCTCGAGAATCCAGACAAGGCGAATAAAGAAAATAAAAACACTTCAAACGCCATGCCCTGCTCTCGAGCGAATTTTTAGAGCCTTTCGGAGGTCACGAACCTGCCTTTTCCATCCGAGAAGGGATATCGAGTTACCAACAGCCTTTGTGATCATTTCAGAGGGGACTTGGTGGTCTGTTCCACGCAAATGCCATCGTCAGCAAGAATTCAAGACTAAGATTATGAAGGCGAAGTCCGTCCACCAACGTGCTTCTGGTTTCCTTTAGATACGCCATGAACACTTGTTTGATCCTGTTGGTAATTTTATCGATCATCATCTTCGTGCGCCAAAAATCAAATCTCAATGTTACTGTAAATAAATAGTTAACATAAATATCAATGTTATTGTGATTGTTTTACTAACAATACATTTCGAAACATTTTCAACAGTTCATCAACGTATTTTATTTTTGTTGAGAATGTCGAGTCCCACTATTTGCAGAATTCAAGTTCATTGCTGATTCATCCGTTATTTTATGCTTATACAGATAATTTTGGTCGTGAATATAACATAATAGCTACTAGATAAAAATTAATTTAGACACTAACAATTCCTTTCATAAGCGTTCAGTAGAATTTAAACACTAACTCATACATATAATTTGTTGGAATATCTGCAGCTATTAACTCATTTAGAATAACACTTTATAAGAACGTTAAAATACTTTTATTTTAGCCTAGTAACTGATATTACAAAAAATAAACCTCGCTTAAAATGAAAAACATAAAATGTTTTCGAAAACGAACCCAACAAGATGCTTTCTTCCACATATTATCGAAATATACATATTTAAGCGGTTTAATAAGCTCAACATTTTTTCCATCATCATGTCTTTCCAGTGAAACTATAACCCGGTTTTAATAAAGTCGGGGCAATTTCACGGAGAGGCTCCGCTTCCCATTAAACTCGGGGAAATTTCTGCTAAAATGACAAGTTATGTTCAATTACCTGAAAATAACAGAGACAACGCCTTTTGAAAGTAGCCTAAACAATGCGGCAACTTACTTCTTCAAACATTTCAACCTTCGACAATATCGCCGCTCTAAATGACTCGAATGATAGTCATTTGCTAAGATTCAGTCCAATTTGTTCTTCGTAAACGGAACATAGCAACATTACCTTGCAATAAGACACAACTTTTGAGGTCCTGAGTATATCATTATTTATATTTTCAAGAATGCAACGGTTGATGAAAGATTTCACAGAGCACGTACAGTGGGTTCATTACTTACTGTTGCTGCTTCAAAATATACAAAAACTTGGAAATCTACATCGAATCCTGATGTTAAAAAAAAAAAAATCTTGATCCTTATTATAAATTATTTACGACTTCTTTTCTACAATTTCCAAAAGAAAAGAAAGAAAGAAACACTAATTCGCATTGATAGAAATGCATTTAAAGTTATGTTTATATGAAATCGATTGCTCAAATTAATTGCTTGACAGTCAACTTAGTTTATTGTTGTTGTTTTGAAAAATTAAACAGTGTGGCAACAAATGGAAAAATTTTCCACGCTTTTTGATTAGGGATAATTGAAAGACAAATGTTTTTGCAACAAAAGTTTAATTTTTTGAAAATGAAATTCAGTCACTGCGGTACTTGTTATGGTGCAGTTTTTTTTTTTTTTTTTTTTTTTTTTTTCAATTATTAAAAAATAATTTTATACGTGGCAATTCGAAAGGATTTAAAAAACATCTTATAACTTTTCGGAGTAAGAGCATGTGGCTTTTAGTGAAAGAGAAAAGAAATATTATACATACACAGTCACATTAAATTGTAGTACATATCTTGCAAACTAAAAACGAAAGAAATTGTGCATCGAAAACTCTCGATTTTTTTCAGTTAAAATTATACGAGGAAACTATAAACGATATGCTGAAATTTTCTGACTGCTGGCAGGTTCCAAATTATAATGATAGAAATCAGTTAGTAAAATTTTCTTCAATATTCAGTAAAAATGATTGAATTTTCTTCTTGCACTTGAATTGCACACACTATGTATGAAAATTGACTTAAAAATCTAATTCTATAGTTATAAACAGAAAGTTATGGTTAAAATCAAGGGTGCCTTGATGGGAGACCACTGTGACCTCCCAAAAAATATCTTTATTTGGCAAATTTTGCCCAACGGTACGGTGAAATTGAATTACAGTAATGTTATATTTAAAAAAAATAAAAATTAATAATAATGCCTAGAACAAATTGTCATTAAATGTGGGTATGAGTGGATGCTAGTATTTTTTCAAACGGTGAAATTCGGTGTTTCATTCAGCGAACAGGAAATTTTCTTACCGAAAAATTGAAGTTGAGGCATCCCTTGTTAAAAGCAAGGTTTATAGCAAATATAACTTATGAAAAATCACATTTAATTTTCATTACCTATTCAGAAGTAATGTGATCATTGGTAGCAAACACTGGTTCGTAAAATAGTAAATTGATCACCTATTGTGACATATGAACTTTTCGGACGAACATGTTCTTATTTTATTCATTTTCAGTTCGTTTCTGAGACGGATCGGGGAACTTTTTCCTCTCCTGCAAACTGATTCATTGTTTTTCAGCAGTTTTGTTTGAATTAACTTAAAACATATACAGGTGTTCCTCGTTTAATTCGTTCCGTGTAGTATCGAAACCGTGTTATACGAAACTTTTAAAAATAACATTTTCCTTATTTTTAATACTACTAAATTATGTATGTGCATGAGAAAAATCAGGTTAAGATGTATCGTGTTATACCGAAACCGTGCTATACGAGGCTTAGAAATAATGTAAATCAAGGGATGTGTAACTTGTTACATCGAAACCATGTTTCATAAAAATAAAGTAAAAACTTGTTAGAGTTATCAACCATTAACAGAATGTATTAATCAAAAATGAAATGCAATCTTTTTTATACATAACCTTCGAGTTATATCAAAACCATGAAGTATTAAATGTAAAATATTGCGGAGGGGGGGGGAGAGAGAATACTATAACTAGATAACGAAAATTTATTTATTTATTTTCGAACTATTCGAGGAAACTCAACAAATCGATGGGTTTTCACGACTTTTGGAGAATGTGAACATTAGTTTTACATGTTATTAAACTACCATTTCTGAATGTTATTTAATTAGAAGTATTTAGGTCTACTTTCGAACAAAAATTTTCTAACAAAAACAGAACATTCTATTTTGCCAAATTTGTTGTAACCTATTTGTAGCAATATTATATTAGAATGTATGAGACGAATTAAATTACGAGAAAAAAAAAAAAAAAAAAAAAAAAAGAAAGAAATTTTAAGTCACAAAACTTTCAAAATTTATTCCACAATACTCTGCAGACATCAGCTCCAGAACCGCCCTTGGTTACAGATAACTTCGAAATCTAGAGCAGTCAGATAAATTTTACTTTCCTCAAGAAGTTAGGGGATAATTGAAATTGAGGTCTCCGAAGTTAAATTTTTGTTAAATATAGGTTGAATATTTTTGGGAAATCCTCGAATAGTAACTGCAAGCAATTGGGAGCAATCTAAATTAAAATTGCTTCTATCGGAAAATAGAACATTCTTCTTATCGTCGCGCTTTAGCACTGGGATTGCCAAAGTTTGGGGGTTCTTGGGCTTCATATGAAATTCTCAGGTTTAGAGCTTTATAGATGAAAAAGGTACATTTTAAAAATGCTTCAATGATTGAAAGATTTTATTTTTAATGCTTTGGCTAAGAAGTCTACTATGGAATTTCTTTCACGGATAAGCTGTGACTTTATAAAACCATAGCTTTCGGATTTAAAAAATAAATACTCTAACTCTAGATGTAGTTTTCTTCTGCATGTCGCAAATCGTTTCTGCCTACCTATTTTGTACTATCAAAAAAAAAAAAAAAGTAGCAAGTCAAGACATTAGTATAACTCTTTTTAACATCCATTAAAAGAGAAAAGAAAATGATCTCAAGAAATAGTTATTCCGAGATCAATTTTACAATTTAATATAGTACTTTTTTTACCTTACCATTTTAAAGATCAATAATCGAGCAACTACAAAAATCATTGAATATTTTGTTATAAACATTACTAAAATTATTTGGGTTTTCTTGCCTAGATATTGGAAATTTTATAAGCCAAACAAAGGGGAAATTCTGGTCGTGCTGATGACTCATACATTACATAGACATGGATTTTATGTCTGGTACAATATTTTACTTACTGACTTATTTTTGCTTCTCTTGAATAATACTGTGTTTTAATTAAAATTAAATCTTCTGATAACGTCCACTATTCCATCGATAGATCAGATGGCATTCATTTATGCCTTGCCACAAATCTAATAAAAAGACAAACGACCTTATTCGGACTTTCGCTCCTCACTCGACCACGAAATTGAATACACTTCAATTTCGAATGTGTCAATGTGTCTAAAAGTTTCGAATTTATACTCCAACTAGAGATACTTGCACGACTTTGTCCGTAGTAGAAAATTGAAAGGTCATTTTGTTCGCCTGTATATTTACAAATAATGGCTGATGAATTTCTCGCCAATTTGCTATGTTAATTTTCTCACCCATGGTCGCATAAGGTAATTTGTTCTACGTTATGATAATTTGTTAGTTCACGTTATGGTAATTTGTTCGTCCACGTTATGATAATTTGCTCGGTAAAATGTTCTTAAAATTTAGAATAGAAAAAAGAGCAAAATCGAAATTTCAAAAAATTGTTTCGAGGGGCTCATCCCTATGCTACGGACTAATTTTATGACAAATTTCATTAAATTCGGTCGAACGGTCTGGGCGTTATGTGCGTAACAGACATTCAGAGGCACAGATATCCAGAGACAGACTTTCAGCTTCATTATTAGTAAAGAAATGTCAAAACAGACAAATCAAATATATTGGATATTGTCAATAGGGACGAATATTGAAAAAAAAAAAAAAAGAAAATTTCATATTATTCCTTTAAATATAATCTCAACACTCTCAAAGCATGCAGAATATTTAATAGCTTGATTAGAGAAGAGGGAAGGAATTGCGCTTAGTATCCAGAATAGTATACTCAAACTAAAGGGAACTGAGGCAGACTGAAAACCTCTTTCGAAGTTGGAACTTTTTTACGTCCCTCGAATTATTGCGCAGCGAGTCACTCCTTCCAGCTTTTTCAGATCCCAAGAAGCTCAGAGACTTCGAGCCAGAACCCTTTTTTTGCCTCATTATAGTTATTAGCGAAGAATCGTCCAGAAGGAGACGCTCAAAAGAGCCTCTTAATGGATAAATAATTTCAGAAAGTTGGTAAAGTGGGAAATAATAATGACGATAGATGGCGCAGTGAAAAAAACGAAACAACGTGAGAAGTGGTGAGACGTGTTTCGCCCAAAGGTTTGACCTAATGGTGCAGAATTAGGAATATGGCGAAACTTAAACTTTGCGTACGATATTAAAATTGCAAGGAGGGAGACTTCCACTGTGCCATACTCTTGAATGTAGTAATAAGGCAGCAGAGTTGGAATATTATAAAAATTAAGAGACTTATTTCTTTTCCTAATACATTTCCAACTTCCCATATGAAGTGCCTCTTTTCCTTGCGCACATTCGATTACATTTTCTGTCGGACTGTCGAGTGTGTGGGACATTATACTTATTTTAAAGAATATAAGTTTCGTCAGTTTTGATATCCTTTAGGAGGACAAGAGTAAGCGATAAATCGTATTTAAAAACTTTTAATCTGGGGTGCAAACAGTCATTTATTCTGAAATGAAAGTAACAGCGACCGTTGAACGTTTTATGCCAAAACTAATCGTAAATAATTTCTGGACTTGTTTTCAAGTACAGTAAAACCTTTAAAGTTGACCACCTTTGTAAGTTGACCACCTGTCTATGTTGACCGCTTTTGTCTGGAACGGAATTAGTCCTATCTTATATAATGAAGGAAAACCTCTGTAACTTGACCACCTCTCTATCTTGACCACCTGTCTATCTTGACCACTAATGAACACCAAATTTGGTTTGGAGTATTGTAAAAAACCCTTTGTAAGTTGACCACTTGGTTTACTTTTTAAAATTTCATTTAGCAAATTATTATTTTTTTATTATTATTTTTTTTTATAGCTTTCCAAGAATATTTTTGATGTCAGATCAGCATTTTACCAACTAAATGAAACAGCAGCATAACTAAACCTCCTTTTGAGTTTGAGTAGATCATCATGGGGTTATAAATATATATGAGAAAAAAATGAAGCGAAAAATTTGTAATTTTTGATCAGATATGAATTTTTAGGAACTATTAATATCAAATGAGTAACTTTTCATAAACAATAAGACTTTTTTTTGATCAATTTACTGAAATTTTAAATTTGCATGACACATTATATGTCATTCTGGGAAAATAATCTCTAAAAATATTTAAATAACATTTTAAATTATTGTTTCAAAGAAATGCTAAACAATGAAAGTGAGTTGAAAAGAAAGAATAAGTGTCAATTAGTCAAAAAATGAATACATGGCGCAAGAAATGACAAAAAAAAAATCATTACCCCCTTTATAAGTTGACCACCTGTCTAAGTTGACCACCAATGTACTGCACCGCAAGTGGTCAACTTACACAGGTTTCACTGTACTATCATGTGGTTTCATAACATTCGACTTGAACAAATTTAAGCAAGAGCCATTTTTCATGATACTTACACATTTCCAGACGTGAAAAATATCTAGTAGACATTTTAATAGTAAAAATGCGTCGGCTCGTACAGGGGGAAAACTGCCACCTCACTTCCAAAAGTAATGGGGTCTTGTCCTGTCGCTTTTCAGAGTGAAAAATTAACGATAATCAGAAATCGTGGGTTCGAATCTCGCCGGTGTCCTGGGTATTATTTCCTTTTCTTGTGTTGTAAATCTGTCCTTTGTGTATTCGAAGACAAGGTGATTTGTATGCAGTCCTTTATGTACGTGAAGCTGTGTTAGCTTCTGCATAAATAAATTCTCTAAGCATTACTTCTCTGAACTTCCTGACATATTACAATTTTGGGCTTTATAACGAAGGATACTGCTGAATTAATTCATTTAAAAATCGGTTTTGACAAATTTAATAACTATTGCATGAGAGGTCAACATTTATTCAAATGCATTTTTTCCAAATATGAATACAGGAGCATCTGAAAAATTGACGATTTATCCCGGAACATCTCCCATTCGCTTTGGCCCAACTAAACGAGCATCCACGAACAAAATTTTTGCTGTCAAATAAATAAAAATACAAAGATCCTAAAGCAAAACGAGCATACCTTGTGTACTTGTGTTAAAACGTCCGATTTTAAGGGACTTGAATTCATTTCTCCCCAAAATTGAGAGGCATTGCAAACATTTTTATCACTTAGCAAAGGTCCTGCTTTACACTGACAAGATTATCTCTGCAGAACAAGAATAATAATCAATGAATGGCAGCCGCATTTGAAAAAGTTAAACATTAAGCATATTTTCCATTTGCTTCAGCTCAACTAAAAGAGCTTCTTCAGCAGAATTCTTGTGGCCAAGCAAACAAAAATAACAAAGATGCAAAAGCAAAATGAGCAAACCCTGTGTATTGTGGGAAAACGTCTGGTTTCATAAGGACTAAACCCCACAGAATTGAGAAGCATTGCGAACCTTGTTATCATTTGGCAAGTGTCCCGTTTTGCAATGGCAAGACAAAACAAGAACAATATACGATGAATGACAACCGCATTTCCTCACTGAAATGGTCTTTGAAGAAGAGGCAGGCGTAACTGTATATCCTTTCCATCCACGGTGCGTACCACACACATGTGAACCACGTGTGCACAACTCCGAGTGAGGGCACAGATGTTGTTTACCGTCTCTAGGCGGGGGGTAGGTTTCAGGGAGGGGGGCAACTTCTCCTACAGAAGGGCTTTTCTTCCATCTTTTTTTTTTTCAACCCCCCGATAATTATTCCGCGTTTGCAGAGTGGTCGTGGAATATCCATCAGAAACCGGATATTGCCCATAAATGAATGATGGCCATCTCTCAAGATTTAAGGTTCGGTATCTGCTAATGGAATATCCTGATGGCTGGTTGGAAACACCGAAAAGATTAGTCTTCAAACGAGAAGCGCTTTTCGATATGCTTTTAGTTGAATGTTTGCCTTGTACATAATTTAAGATCTCGAACGGAACTAATCTAATTGCTACAAGTGGGAGTCAAAAAAGGAAGACGTGTACGAGAAGTAATACCAAGAGCAGCGTTATCTCAATTCAACGATTGTCAATTGAATGGGGAAATGTTTTCAAATCGAAGAGTTTGTTAAAAGTTATGAACAAAGGAAAACATTTTAAGGATTGATTGAAAATTATTAACAAGCGTGTTTCGATACTAAATCGAAATTGAGAACTAGAAGAAAAATAATACTAGCTAAGAAAGAAATTTCGAGCAGTAAAATCCAACTGATCGAAAGGAAAAGTTGAATTAATAAGAAGAAAATAAAAATATTTCCCAAACGCAAAAGTTTCTTGTAACTTTATGAGGGAGGAGGTTCCTGACCAGGGTGCTACTTTATAAAACTCTACCGGCATAATAGACATCAAATCGAACGATTCATATTCTCGACGTCTGCTTTAACATACCAAGTCGAAAAACTTTCCCTTTCAAACGCAGAAACAACCGTTTTAATTACCCATCCTGATCGACACTAATTCCATCTCCCACACGTGAAAACAAAACAAATAACCAGGCGACGAGACGCAAATTCGTCCCTTTTCGAGCTTTCATTTACATCGCCAAACGGGGTAATAGGCTCTTAAAAAATTCACGATTCCCTCCATTATTACAAATGCGAAAATGAAGAGAGCGCTCGCTCCAGTTATGTCCAGTGGCTCCGAGGGTTGGAAGAAAGCGAAAGTCTCGCAACAGTAATTGAGATTTGCTTATTTGTTTGTCCAGCTTGTTAAAAATGCTTTTGTTGAAGCATTTAAAAATTCTGTTGGCAATGGATGTTTCGCATTTCTAGTAAGGTGTGAGTGCATTATCGGGGGAAAAAATGCAAAATCAGTACATGAGAAGGGTAATATATATATTTTTTCGGAATCAGTTCAAAAGATAATTACCGCCTAGTTAGAATAAAATTTTAAAAGTTAATGCGAAAATTGCATTCATTGCTAAACCAAAAATTTCACAGCTCCTATTCGACTAATGTCCATCGATCCAAGATTCGGATCTTTCCCAAGAGCCGAACCTTTCATTTTTTTTCGGGTATATAAATATTTTTAGCAACGTAATGCAATTGACAAGATGACATTCGAAAGATATATTTAAAAAATTCTAATTGATTGGATCTCTAACGATATAACTTTCATTTAAAGAAAAGTATTTTGTTGTGTAATCGGTATCCCAATTAAAAAGGTGTTCAGTATCAAAAAAAGCTTAATCGATTTTTTAAATTTTTATAGAAGAGTCAAAAAACGTTTCATGCTGTGAATATTACGTAGGGGTTTCTAAAAGTAAGGTAACAAGAGCTTTGACAGGTGTGCAGATTCTCTGTATAAATGAAAAGCATACTGAAGATAAGGAAGATGATCAAACGGTACCGGTGGATGGAGCAAGGTGCCAACTTCTAACAGGACAAAATATCAGTTAAAAAATGGCTGCATTGATGGAAACATGTCCCGCCAATGAAACAGGAAGAGCTATAATGTTTTCAAGTTGGGAGGTATTGAACCCCTCCTTACAATCCCAACCATGTACCAGTGACTTCCATCTCTTTGGACCATAACACTTGAATGTCTAGTAAAAAAGAAATCATCGTCAAGAACGTGAAACCACAATTAAGATGGCTTGTTGAAAAACAGCATCGGTTCTAAACTGCTGATTTTTTCTTAACTGTAGTTATCAAGAGAGCTGTTTATTCGCCTCGTTCTTGTTCACTAAAAAGATATTCGACTAAACTTGGGGACTTCTGGCTCAAAAAAAAGGTTATGAGAAGGAGTTATGGCTGAAACAACGATATTCGTACAAATATATCCATTGTTCTTCAGATTACAAAACCTTGAAAATATAATCAGTACAAGTGCATCTCCGCTCAAGTTTCAATCCGTAGATCGTAGGTCCTATGGAAAAGATCTATGCGTAGATCCCTCACAGACAAATTCAGTTTCCAGGACGGCACTAGTTTAGGAAAACATTCCCTTTTCTCTTTTTCTAACAAAAACATTCGAATTTGTAACACACAACAAATTACAATCATTTCGCATAAATTGTACAAAACGCAATGGCTCAATATTCTCTCCTGCTACAACTAAAAAATACTGGACAAATAAAAAAAATCGTTTTGTACACTTATTGGACTGAATAGATGGTTGAATGTTCAGAGGATAAATTGAAAAACACTTTAGAAATGAGCCAATTCATGAAAGTTCCAGCATCCAATTGGTGAAGTTTTGCCAAAACAGAAGTTGAAAGGACCTCAAAGAGTGCATTTTGCAACGACAGCGAGTAAATAACAACTGAAAATTCTTTTTCTTTCTATTGATGTGGTTCGTCATTCATGTGTTTCGACTTTTGCAATTCGTTAATTACGAAACGCATGAGCAATTAGGAATGGGATGACGCATCCCCTGCATGACAACTAAAAATATTTCATTCCAGAAAAGTCGCTTCTTGTCCTGTCGAGTGTCAGAACCTCCAGTTTTTTTTCCTTCTCTGTCTCTCCCTCCTCTTTCATACTATTCCGAAACCGGCCGATCACATATCAACGGTGTGCCGCCAAAATACGTGTTGAGTGCAGCCGAGAAAAGAAGAAAAAGAAAAAAAGAAAGAAAAATACAACAAAAAGATAAGAACAAAAGCAGGCGGCGCTGGCGAATCAGACCTTTCAATCGATGCTGCCCAAGATCGATTGGCGAGCGGGAGATGGCGCCAAGCATTTCTTCAGAAATAAGTTGTGGGGTGGCAGAACGGAAAGAGACGCGGCCGAATGCGTCAGTTTATAGCGCGAAAAGAAGTCTCCGACGTTTTAGCGCGGCCCTAACGGAACAACGCGGCGGTCATTTGCCGACGAGAGCTCCGCCGTCGAACTAACTTTCAACTGCTATGTAACGGCGTGCATACTTCCTGGTTTAGGGAATGAATGGTTTCTGGGTATCTTTCTAGTCATCATTGGACAACACAATAAAGCTGCTGGTAGATACTTTTTAGTTGAGTTCCTGAATGTACAGTAATGTAAACTATCCTGATATTAGTCAAACTTACGGCAAATACAACATGGGTCTTGGATTCAGGAACTGTTTCTTTCCCTTCTCTTCGTTATTTATGTTGATCTTCTTAATGATTCACGGATTCCTCAAGAAACTACTGTTAGTTATAATAACGAATTATTGAACTTATAATGGCCCAAAACATCGTGATACTTACGATTTAGCTTATCGCGTAAGTTTTTCGTGAGCTTACGATTTAGGAACTATTTCTCGGTGTCTTGGAACCGTCCTATAGTCATTCCCCGATATAACATGATGAAATTACTGTTGATTAATTTTAGTAATAAATGATTTGGCTAGAAGGACGCAAGCAATCGGGATATTAATCAAGATTACGCAAACAAAACATTCGTCCTGAATTCAGAAACTTACTCTTCTTCTCATCATCATTTTCCTTGAATCATCCTAGTCATTCCCGGATAGCATTATGAATTTTCTGATAGCTATTATTGAGTTAAAACTTTGAGCTTACATAACGCAAACAATCGTTATACTAATCAAATGGCAAATAAAACATACGTCCTGGATTTAGAAATTGTTCGCAAACAAGTGTGATATTAATCAAGCTTCCGGTAAATAAAACATACGATCCTGGATTCAGGAACTTTTTCTCAGCTCCTCTTCACTTTTCTGGGATCCACCTAGTCTCTAATCGGACAACATAATGAAACTATAGGTGGTTAGTTTTAGCAACAAATTATTGAAGTAACATTCGCAAACAATCGTGATAGTAATCAAACTTACTACAAATAAAACACGTCTTGGATTCAGAAATTGTTTCTCGGTGTCGTACCTTACCAGTAATTCTCAATTAACAAAATGATGCATCTGATCGATATTCCTTAGTAAATTGTTGAGCTTTCATGATGAACACAATCGTGAAGTTAGCCAAGTTTATTGCAAGCAAAACATGCGTCCTAGTTTTAAGAACTGTTTCTCATTGTTTTGAAATCTTCCTAGTCACTCAGATAACACAAGCTAAGTACAGATAGCTATTTTAAAGTAACAAATCATTATGCTTACATGACGCAGGACAACCGTAATGTTAGTCAAGCTTGCGACGCTAAAACGTACGTCTCGGATTCAGGAACTGTTCTTTTTTCTGGGGGAGGGAGAGTCCTGAAGTCCTAGTGTTGTTCCCTGCAGGGCTTAATATGGATGGAAGCTCAAGAAAGATCAGTTCCTGTGAAATAGAATATTAAATGCAATTAATTGTTTTTACAAAAAAAAAAAAAAAAAACTAAAAGCAGAGATGAACTCACAAATTTTCAATACCAGAATGCCAATGATAAATAGTTGAACCATGAATCGACGATCACAAGCTCAGTTCAGGTTGAATCGTTCAAGCTGGAAATTGAACCATTCACTTCCTTTATCGATTAGTTCCACTTTAGAAAAAAAATCTTTATTTAGCTCTAAAAGTGCTTTATTACCATGATCTTAGTATGTGTATTTGTTATCTAAATTTCTGTTTGGGACGAGTCGCTTCGACAACTAAATGCCACAAATGCTTACTTCAGGTTCATAGAAAAATCTCGTCTTCAGTTAGTATGAGGAAGTTTAACGAACTGTTGGATAAGTGATACGATATGAAAACAATGCTGAATGTTGAAACCAAAATTAGAGCAAAATTTTAAACCAAATTTTATGTTAAAAAAAAAAAAACTTTCCCAGAAAAGCAGATTTGGAAGAAATTCGCCTCTGCCTATTAGTAAAGCTGTAAGAGAGAATATAAAGCAAGTACAATTCACCTGGCAGAAAATTAACCTAAGCAGTTTTAAAAAATCAATTTTCTATCCTTAGCCAAGAAAAAGTATTCGCCACGAAATCAAAATGTGCGAATCATTAGCGAAGATTAATCCTACCACAATAATTTACAAACGCATTTCAATTAATTTTAACTAATACATTTTTATTTTGAAAGCAGTAAATGCAGAAATTGCAATCGTTTCTTTCACAAGAAAACAATTTTTTAATATTAATCGCTGTTAAATATACAAGCAAAAAATAAATAAATGATATTAAATCATCTCAATGTTAAAGTAAAAGATTACAGCTAAATAGTGTGTATGAAACTTGTTTAACCAAAACATCAGTTTTTGCGTTTTTCATTCACAAAAAATTAAAAGTGCATAGTTACTAAGAACTTGAGTCAGGATAATCTGGTAGTGTAACCCATTAATATCAAATCTAAGGCGATTTCTTACAAATTTTCTTACTTTTTCCCCCATTTTATGAAGAGTTGGTACAACCAGTTGATATCAACTCTGATTTACGGGTGAGGAGAGGTTCGCTGCCGGAATATTACAGCAACATTAATCTGCACTAGTCCCCCACCTCCTTCCCGACATATAGAAATTTTGCACATTGCGTATATTTGCACCGTAATTCTCAGCGAAGAAAGGTGGCTAGTTATTGAATCAGATTAGACTAAATTTCAATGAACCAGTTCTAATGTTTGCAATCTCCTTAGAACTGCATTTAAAAGCAGAAACTGGAATTTTTAAGCATTTTTTCTGTCGTTTTTGGGTTTCCTAAAAATTCCGAACGGAAGAAACCACTGACCGACCAAGCACCCAAGAGGCTTCATTGTATTTACAAGCTCCTCAACAATGCTGGCTATGACTTTTGAGGACACTGGGCACGAACTTTATTTGATAACAAAATATTTTGATTTATTATAACCACGTTATCTGGACTAACTGGGACCAAATGCAATCCGGATACAATGATGGTTAATAAGCAAAACACATTCTTAATTAAATAGGCACGCTCATGTTTTAAAACAGCAAAAACGATGTTTTGCAAGCAAATTATAGAATCGTTTCTCGCACTTTAGCATAATGCTTTAGCTAGCCTGCAGTGGTATCGTACAGGCACTTCAAAGTACGCCAGTTTGTTTGTTAGAATACCATAATTTATTGCGCGACCTATACAGGAGTTGTACATTTAATTAGGGCCTAGTTACTGGATAAGGCCAACTAGTCCGTGGCCTAGGGACCCCGATATTTAGGGGGACTCGAAATAGCTGAAATTACTTTAGTCTATGATTAAAATTGTTTCAGCTAATGATTAAATCTATACAGTTTGAATAAAGTGGGTCCCAAAAAAAAAAAAAAAACAGTATTTGGCCTAGGTCCCCTCGAGTCTTAATTGGGCCCTGCATTTAATCAAAATAAAAAGTGAATATTTGACATAATTAACATTCTGTTCTTGATGTCGTAATATAGAATTATTACTGAATTATTCTCCTGGTTGCAATAAGACGTAAACATCCGAAATATTTGCTATATAAATTATAAAATGAAATAATAGTGTACATAAGAGGTGAATTCGTAAATTTTTCACTATCGGGACGTCAAAGCGAAATATTAAAGCTTATGTTGTGGCCAATTCACTCGGGTGTTTTTCTGTGTAAAGCTTAGAGTGACCTTGGTATTTGAAAAAGATCAAAAATTTTTAAGAGAAAGGTGTTTTTCAGTTTTAATGTTCACATTTGGACCTCACACTTTTGTTCACATATGAAATTAAGTACTTTTTTTTTAATGGGGTAACTTTGGTGCCCCCAAAATTGTGGCTTCCTGTGCCCGTGCCCCATGTCTCAATCTGACCCTGGTGCCGCGCAGTGCACCAAAGTAAAACAATGAAAAGTTTCTAGCAGACGATGCTTCCCAACGGCGCTCTTTTTTCCAAGTTCCATTAAACAAAAAGGAGAAACGGCAAATCCTTCTTATACAGAGCAAAGCCTACTTAATGGGTTCCTGTTATGCAAATTTTCACAAAATTCGATTTCGGAGCCGCGGTCGATAACAATAACGCTCCGGATTGGCGGATCGGCTGGAACGACAACTCCCTCTCTTCGAGGACGTCTCAACCCCCCAAGCAGTCGATCTCGCTTCAGACACACCTATTCCCTTCCGAACATTAAAATTATAAGTAGCGAACTCATATAGAGTCCAGCGGAGGAGATAAAAACGGAGTTCCGAACAGGAACATCTCGATGTTCTTCTAGAAATAGAATTATAATTTCTCTTTACGAATGTCGAGAAGTATTCTAGGAATGCAATAAGCATACAATCGAAGAAAAGTTCTCATGCACTGAGACTAAGCGCGGCATTCATTTATACACAAATAACTTTTAGATTAGATTCTAAATACGGTATCATTTTCTACTTCTCACTAATAGCTATTACTAATTCTTCTCAGTATTTTTGACACAACTATGTATTGGGCAGTAATGAGCATTGATGCAACAACAATTTTATTTTGCTACCGGTCGACCCTAATCCTGATTTCTTTTTAATTATAATTCTGCAGCAAAAAAATTTAGCAGCATTCATTTAAACAAAATTACATGCTATGCAAACGTTTTCTAACGTCACCCCTTATTCAGTGCTAGTACAGTTTGATTCGAGTGACGCAACTGGTGCTACTAATAATATGAAAGTGACATCGTGCCGCCAGGGCCCGATTAAGATATCGAGGATCCCTAGGCTAAATACTTTTTTGGGGCCCTCTATATTCAAACTTTATAACTTTAGCCGTTGGCTGAAACAATTTTAGCCATCGACTATAGTAATTTCAGCCCAATGGGGGTCCCTAAATATCAGGGGCCCTAGGCCAGGGTCTAGTTGGCCTATTCAATAATCAGGCCCTGCGTGCCACAAATTTATTTTTGTACTCCGACATAAGTTTTTTTTGTTAATAGTACGACCACTAATTCGCAATCCACAAATGAGGCAGAGAGAAGCAAAATGATGTAAGTGAACATTTTCAAATTTTGAGAAAAACGCGTTTAAAGATAAGGTCCTAAGGCAGGCTTTTATTGAAAAGTTTCTAGAAATCATGCTGTACAGTCGTCCCTCGCTACTTCGCGCTTCGACTTTCGCGGCCTCACTACATCGCGGTTTTTTCTAGGTTTTTTTTTTTTTTTTTTCAAATATAGTAATTAACCATTTTCATGCGCTCGTGTAAACTTTTTACTTCAAAAGAATAACAAAGTATGTCTTTTAAGTAAGGTGAGCTCTTTTGAGGGGCTGTAGTTGAACTAGTTGAGGGAGTGGAGGTATAAAATCTCCGAAGAAAGTGAAGGGAATCGTTATCTCATTTTAACCGTTAAGCACTAACTGAAGAGTATAAATCACTGTATTATTACTAAGGGATAAATACATGTAGTGTATATGGTGTTCAACAATGTACTAGCTTTTTAAGTTGTGTGCGTAATACCTTTAATGAGGAAACTGGCAATTAAAATTATCATCAAACAAGTTGAGCTATTTTCATAGATGACTAGTAGTGTGTAAGAACTACAAGTGTGTGTGTAGTTTATTTCCAAATAATTAATAACGTGATATCTTTCTAGTCTAGTGTATTATTTTGTACAATATATTGAAAACTACAAATTTAATGATGGCTAAGGGTGCTGTTTCATGTCTCTCTAAGGTACTCTATCTTAAAAACCTATTTAAATTGTCGTAAGCAAGTTTTATGTACTCTAATAAGGAAAATTTCTGGTTTATAAATACAGAATCCTACTTCGCGGAAATTCAGTTATCGCGGTAAAGTCTGGAACGAATTAACCGCGATAAACGAGGGTTGACTGTATATAGCACCAACTACCAGGGTTACTAGTACTAACTCTTGCCCCAAGACAGAGGAGAGGTTTCCCTACTATATGTACTGGTTACCTCCAAATTTTTAAGTTTAGCACTTACAATTCCTTTGCAACTCACTGCATCAAGTTTAGTTCGCATTTCAGCTTTAATTTGCGTCACCATTTAACCCAAAACAAAGCAACTACCAATCTTTCCCCATTAACTATTTCTATAAAAACATTTACTGGTATGACATTTAAGAGAGAAGAGTCAAAGTCCATTTCGTATAGAGCTATTTCATTTTGTCATCACACATCAATTTTTAGTTTTGAATGCATTACCATTCGACAAAAGCAGTACATGTGCTGTTGAGAAAAGATTTATTTTTAGGAGTTACAAAGTCTCTTAAAATATGTTCCCTGAAAAAACTTATAAGCACATTTCAGGATTACCAGGGCACCACAAAACATATTGATACTTTCAAGTTTCAAGAACACTTCCACTCTGAGTTTTATTCAACCAAGGTTCCATGGACATGAGTACCCTCGAGAACCTGGGTTCTTTTTCAAGAAAGTCGCGTCCCTTAAATATATGCTTTTCAAAGTTTTTAAATGAAAGTAAAAAGTACATGGCATAAGGTACTCTGGATGGCATAAGGTATGGAGTTTATGAGAAAGCATAAGGGGAGAATTTATGCACCACGCTGTATTTATAAATTACACCCCCCCCCTTAGATTTCAATTTCGTGGTATTTGAAAAAAAGGTGAGTCATTACCTGTTTCATAATAATGATGCTTATCACGAAAAACGTGATTCATCTTAATATTGAAATGCAATAAGAAGACGAACTCGAGATTTAAAAAAAAAAAAAAACCGCATGAAATGTTATGTAGCATAGTTATAGTTCGTTGCAATTTGTGAAATTATTCATCATCACGCCGATAGAAAAAAAAAAAAAAGTTTTAAAGATGTAAGGCATCAATTACATAATTTTCCCCCTTTTACTAAACATATATGCTTATTATTATCGGAATTTTTCTTCAGATGACATATTTATTACTGAATAAAAATAAGCAAAAAACTGAATAACTTTCAATTCATACTTATTCTAAATTTTAGTTCAACATATAATTTTTTGCACCGTTAACGCCTATAGTTGTAAGAGAGGGCTGCTAATAACAGACCTCCCCTACAAAAATAATAAACACACATCTGCTTCGTAACATCGAAAAAGCATCTCCAAATCGAGTTCCTTAGCAGAACAAATCGTGAGGACTATTTTCGCGCGCAAGTCCCATCGGCTGCATCAGAAAGAACCCAAAATGCTGACGTCTCGTTTAGTCTGGGTTGGAAATTTAGTCGAGGACATCACTAACAACTCCATTTCAGCTTGGTTAGCAGAAGCTCAAGACTGCGCTAACGCAAGTGACATTCGAGCTCTTGGAATTGAGTAACTTCTCGTCAAAGTAATTAATATGCATTTATGCACGCTTTTAATTGCATCCTATTACTGTCCGATAAAGCAGTCGAAAACATCTTATACAGTCGGATCCCGACTTACGCGAGGGATACGCTCCAAGACTCCTCGCGTAAGTCGAAATTTCGCGTTGTGGAACAGTGTTGTGTTTACGATTTTTTTATTAACATACCGAATCATTTTAGACATTTTAAACTATATATAACCGTTTTTTACATAAAGAGCTGAATACCGTAGTTTTAAAAAGCAGCATTATTCAACATAAAATACCGTTACGATGCACAAAATCAATGATCAATGGGAAAGAGAGACATAAAAATAAAACAGTACTATGGTACGTACAGTATCTAGTAATAATAAAGCACTGCTCTGTAAGAGTTACTACACAGATACAATAAGTTACATTTATAACTAAAAAAATGAAGATGATTTATGCTGCGCAATCTGATCGTCATTCTAATATATTTTTCAATACAGTAGCTTTGCATTTACTTTTATAACCTTTACATCTATGGTAACACCCCTCTTTATGGGTCTCTATTATCTACAATACAAGAGCAGATTCCAATTTCATATTGTTTGCATTTTGCTTAAACACTACTTTGCGAGCTTCATATTACATCTAAGGTCTGGACATACAGATTGCCTTTCTCTTGACTTTTAATTATACGTATGAAAAATTCACTCATACCTATTTGTCTAGCTACCTCGACCCATTTTCTAGTTGTTAAAGCGTATCAAGAATCTTTACCTTTGCTTAAATTGTGTCAGCTTTTGTCTTAACTTTCGCTTTTTGTTTTCATCTTCAAACTTTAGATGAAACAGCGTGCTTAGGTGCCACAATATTTCATCACGTTTTATATTTAGAATAAATAAATGAAAAATGAGGAGTGGTGATACATACACATTAATAAAGCTATGTTTATAGTGTAGTGTGTGGGAACTTGCGCAGTTAGTGATGCCGAAAGGATGAAAGTACATTCATGAAGTTAATGTTTAGATAACAACACCGACTGAACTAAAACTGACCTGAAAGAACTAAGTATGATCCAGATGATAGAAGTGAAAGTCGTTAACAAAATGTCAGTTGTTGTGGTGTCAGTAAAATGTAAATGTAAAAAATAAAAAGAACGATAAATTAACAAAACACAGCAGAGGTTAAAATTATACACAAATATATCCTCGGGGGGGGGGGGGATTTTAGTTTTTCCCATGGAAATGAACACATAAAACCCAGATGAAAGTTTTGCAACATAAGTGCACTTTTTGAACACTACACTAACAATTGAACGTGTGGTTTTTTTTTTACTTTAATGAGAGGCTATCTGCCTCCAGCTTGGTTTATGACTATTCCATACTGATCGAGTTCACATCAAGTACGAAACTGCAGTCTCTGGATTACATAACTGCTGTCGTTATTTTGAGTATGCTTCTTACGTTTGAAACTACATATCATAATAGAAAATTAAAATGTTGCATTTATTGAGCAATTGAGCTATGCACTGAAAATAAAAAAGAACTAAAACAGTTTCATTCTACATATCAGACTCAGGGTCGCCGTCAAAAGTTTTGGGAGGGGATAAAGGTGGATCTCTTATGCATTTTTAATTTCACTGAGAGACATATACTATTACATGTTCTAACAAGTGTTTAAAATTAAAACTTTGAATCTTGAGTTTATATTCAGGAGGAAAATAATTATTTTACCTGACAAATGTGAAATAATACACTAAACCGCCATGCTTTACACAATTCTTTACTATAACTACTGAAATGCATATCCAAATTTACATTTCCAAGCAATGTACTGTAAGTTAGAAACTATCGGAATCTCCAGTTGTCTAATTTGTTAACTATTTTATATGCTTTTTACAAAAGGTAGATACATAGTTTTAATGCAAGAAACGTTTTTGTCACAGAATTACACCTGTTAGTGCAAAAATCAATTATGTATTTCTTAAGAATCATTGAACAACTTCAAATCTGTTTTTGAGAAATCAGTTCCACTCCACCTCCCCCCCCCCCATCTTCCCTCAAATCAAGCAGCCTGCAGATATTTATTACCGATTCCTGATGAGACTTCCGGCGAGTAAATTAACGATTATTCCCTCTTCATTCGATTCCGCACACGAAATATCTCTCCGGGTTCCAATTTCCCGCCCATGTACTTGGTGCCCAACCATCGAACCTCATCGCCGTTCGCGTCGACTATCGAAACCACCAGAAATCAATACGTGTCCCACCTGGCCCTCGCCAAGACGGTCCATTTCTGCCGCTTGACCACTGATTATCAAGGTAAGGAGTGCCTGCCCAAACAAACCGAAGCAATCGAAGCATGCTACTCACGTCGGGAAAATCTAGAATGATCGAAATTCTAATTTCGCAGACGTTCGACAGAGAGAGAGAAAGAGAGGAGGAGACCTTTTCCCAATTACACATAATTGCACCTATAAGGAACATGGTCAGGGATAATGGAACGAAAATGAGCTACGGTAGCACAATAGAATAAGCCCCCGTATCGAGAATAAGTAAACTTTAACGAGGATCCCAGTCCTCTGCAATTTTATTTTGCATGTTTGTAAGCAATACGCTGACCTGCTGCATAAATGGGCAACACGCAATGGGTTGACTCTGTTCATAAAAAAAAATAATTTCTTTCTCTCTCTTTTTTTTATTGTTGTTAAGGTAAGCTCATAATCATTGAGGGCCATTTAATTTTCGACAAAAAATAAATAAAGATGACATCCTATCAAATTAGATAATTACGTATTTTTCACAATTATTTTGCCGAACATTAAAAAATTCTCGACTTCATCTAAAGGGTCAAAGATTCATTTATGTACAACGATGAGAGAAATTATTCAGGTTTATGAAACATATTTTAATATTAATAAATACTGACTGTGGTAGTGTTCAGAAAATTTTCCATGACAATTAAATTTATGACAAAAGTCTGCAATGATTCCAGCTGAAAGCCATGAAATTTGCCACTTTCAAGCTTTTAAATGCACAGAATAAATTGAAAGAAATTTTTTCTACCATTAAACTGAAACGATTTCACAACAACTGTTGGTTTCTAACCGGAATGGTACATCAATTCTAAGCACGGTATTGGCAAATACACTTAATTCAGACAGTAAGCTAACTGATAACTATTAAATTGCACTATTCGTTGGGGCAAATCAAACCTGACAGCGCATTTTTGCGCATTAGAAGTTCAAATTGGTTGTAATATTCCGCCAAGTATGTTTCGTGAACTTTGCGGCTTTTATTTCAGTGTCCGTATGCCCAATTAAAATTTATTGCACGAGAGAAAGAAAATTGAAAGAACCAAATGGATAGAGCAATTACGACCACCCCTCCTTTTACAATTTAGCAATCATTGAGGTGAATTAGAAGAAAATAAACAAAATTCAAGTGGAAACTGGAAAGCGGCAATATTTCTGCTTTTAAATGATTCTTTTAGTTTGAGGTTGCTCATTAAATGTCAACTTTTTTTCAATGCATTTTACTCCATTTCCTCTCTTTGTCAAATATCGCACTATATTATATAATCATACTGTTATAAGAGTTTTTATTTCAAATAAATTGTCAAACTTCGGACAACACCCATGGCCTCTCAAAGCGTGACATGATTTGTGGAGGACCTCTTTGCTCAACACCCTAAAGAATTAGGAACTTTTAATGTTCAACAGAAAGTGGACATCTTAAAATATAAGAGTTAATTTTTAGTATACCAACAAGGTTTTACTGCATTCTGGTTTAGTTTTTACTTTGTTTCAGAATACACATCCTAGCCTTGAAGCAAGTTTATTGTAAAAGCATCTTTTATTGTTTATTAAAATCGCATCAGCAAAAACATCTCGAAGTGCTCTAAAAAAGAGCAACTCAAGATCCTCAGTGAGCAATCTGATTAAAATTAGAACAAAAGAAAAAGGATCAGGATCCATTAGAAGAGAAGTTGCTTGCTGCGTAAATATTGGTTCACCTATTCACGAGTCATTAAGTTGCCATCAATTTCGATTCCCGTTTAAAAACACACACCAAGACGAGATGCACAAGTTCGGAAGTAATTAATCGAACCGAGGAAAAGGCCATCAGAATGCATTTTGACCCCATTCTGTGGACATCATTTTGCGCTTAAATCCTGAAGAAGACGAAGTGGATCGATTTTTTTAATGAAGTCCTTTGCCCAGAGACGACAAATGAGCTTTTCATTTCAGCCTTTCGTCAAAAATATTTCGCAGTAAACAAACACAGGACAAGTTCTGAAAGGTTTCGGATTAACGAAAGAGTCGGATTATCGGGGGTTTCACCTCTCAAATATGATTTACAGAACGTTTGTAGAAAAGGCAAAACTTAGCAACAGCGGCGCCATCTAGTATTACCATGCTAGAATACTTAAAAATCAAAGGTTGGGGGTTAAATATAGAACCCTAGAATTTGATCTATACATTACCAATTCTAGTGTATTACCCACGGTTATTCTATTTTTATGTTTCCTTGTATATTAAAGTACAAAAGGCATAAAAGGGAACCCGCCGTTTAACTCGACTAATTTGGGATTTCATATTGAAAGTAACACATAAAATAATTTTATTTGTTCGAAGTCATAGCTTTTAGTGTTACAACAAATAGGCTCGTATTCCATAAAAGCGATCCAAAATACGTAAAATTGCTCTTTCTAAATAAGTTACGTTTGGGGATTTTCCTACCTCTAACCTGGGAAAAAATCCTGGCTTGTGCTCGCACTTAGAAATATTATAAAATGTATTCTTTAATACAGCAAGCTTCAAGTTTACAAAATCAGAAACAGGTATTTTTAAAGATACTTTAAGTTCTCAATTTAAAGTTAGATATAGAAGTTAAAGCTAAGTTCCTAAAAAGCGACAGAAGTTTAAAATATAAGGTCATAAAAGTGAAATTTAATCAATAAAGACATCTGGAGGTGAACTCGACCACTTCGGGATTTTGTACTTAAAATAACCCGTAAAATAATTTCATTAGTACGAAGCCATAGGTTTTAGTGTCTCGATGAATAGGCGAATGTTCTAAACAAGCGAGGGCCTGGACACAAGATATGTAAATATGCTAGTCCTAATAAATTACTCAGGCTATAGATCGGGAGAGAGGGAGATTATTATATTGGCCAGTTGTATTGCTACTCCAATGTCCTAACTACACTAAGTAAATTGAACCTTAGATCCTCTCGAGGTGCGTTTCAATGTGTATTTAAAAAATGTGCATTTTTAATCAATTAAAGCACGAAAAGCTGCTAAAAATGATCGAGGTTTTTTTTTTAAATATTTTTTATTTATTTATTTATTTATTTTATTTATTTTTTTGACAGAAATAAAAAAAAAAGTAGAAATATCGTAAACTATTTTTTTTTTTTTTTTGTAATTGACGTTGGAGGGAGGAGGTGAGAGGAATAAACGTATATTTAAAATACTTTACAAACAAAATGTAGACAATTTGATTATACTCATCACTCAAACTTTATGATGAATTGGCACATTCCAAAATCTTTCATTACGAATTTCAGCTGAAATAAATTATCTTAAGCCGGAATAAATATCTACTAATATAAAAAGTCATAGTTACGCATGCTCAGTTCATTCTACAAATCCGATATCTGCCTGTGGGCTCTGCATTCAGCTAGTCATTGAAACAGCATCTGTAAAAACAGAGCAGTTATTGAACTGAAAAATGTTCAATTTGTTTAAATAATAATTATTTTATGAAACAAATACTTAAAAATAAAAACAAGATGCGTATTATATGTTATGAAAGACTTCACGTGATATCCGAAAGCCTTGAATAAATACTATCATTCAGAAAAGTCGCAATTTTTTAAAACAAATATGTTTACCCAATTTACTGGTCTATGAAACTTGGGAGTGGGGAGCAATGGCAAAAGGATTATCACACCTAACAGATGCTATAGATTCCGTTAACCGTCCTGAAATTTGGTATATTTTTTATAATACAGTAAACTTTCGATTATCGGCGGGTCTTTTCACGTTCTTTTAAAACTGTCATATTTTAAACTTATGATTGTGTTCTTATTGTTCGTTTTTACTTTTTACATACATTTTTTACATTCAATGTTACCGTTTTCAGGAAAATTTAAATGTATGTGTGAGGGTTATTCATATTTTTTTTAGCTATTTTATACATTAGTATCGTTTTTTACCTATTGTTCGGAATATCCTCGGTTTTCGCTATCTGCGGTTACCGTGCCACCCTAATCCGCGGATTTTTTTTTTTTTTTTTAATCGGGAGTTTACTGTACCATACTATATGATCGATCGCACGGATGTAAGTATGTATCGTAGTAGCCACTCTTTAATCCATCAAAGCCACATCATATTTTTTTTATATTCCTACCGTTTTGACATTTCATGCATGGTGTATTTAGAAATTTTGCACATTTCCGTTTGAATTTACTCTAGAATACTTATTTGTATGTCAAACAAACAGATTTATACAATCAACTGGGAATTTACTATCTCTCTATACAACAAAAGTAAAACTTGAAAAAACCTACTTATCTTTCATTTAAAGTACATTTGACCTTTCACTGCCAGGGGCGGGAATGGAACAGAACGTCCAAATCCAAAACGTCCAGGTCCAAAACGTTCAAAGGACAGAACATCCGAGAGACAGAACGTCCGACGGACAAAAGGTCAGCGGACAGAAAGTTTACATTTTTGGACAGCTAGGATATACGTCCAGTTTTCTGAGCAGGCTGGACAAAACATTCGGATTTAAAATTTTTCCTTTGTCTCAACTAATTTTGTTGAATTATTTGTGTAATAGGCCTTTTTAATAAAGAATGAGTCTGTATTGATCCCCCCCCCCCAGACACACACTGACAAGATGGAAGGCACCCCGAACTCCGATTTTCGGGAGGGTAGAAATTCTCAATTTGCCGAACAAGGAAATTCTTGTGAGGTTACAGTGACCTCTCATCGAGGCGAGCAATACAACCCAATTTATTTGTTTCCTCTTATTTTTCTACACATACTACAAATGTACAACTAAGTCATCCACGTCCAATTCACTTTGAATAAAACTTGGGATATGTTTTAAAATCAATCTTTAGTTCATCATTATAGATGAAATTTAAAAACTAAACTTTCTCAAGTCTCTTAAAAAGTTGAAAAAAAAATCAATTTCAATTCAAAACAATCTGATTAAAAATGTTTGAATTAAAAAGGTAGGCAAAAGAAAAAACACTGGTGGAGGGTTTTTTAAAATATTTTTTTTATTGCAAAAGCACTTGACATGCACTGGCTGAAGTAAGTAACAAGAGATATACTATTATAAAATTAAGCCAGTAAAATTTAGCCACCAAATTGGTGTAACATGAACATACCACCAGAGGTTTTACTACATGAGAAGTTGGTATATTTATTCAACTTTAAAGAACTGCCGAAATCAAGGACGGAAAAGTAGGACTTCTGCTTGTCAATTTGCTTGTCTCACAAGAAATGTTTCTTCCTTACAACATGCTTCCAGCTTCTGTGAAAAGGTAATTTTATTTTCTTATTTTCTCTCGCACACGAAAGCATAGAAGAGGAGGTGCACAGACAAACAAAAAGCAACAGATCTTTCAGTTCCATCAAGAATTTCAAAAGATACGGGTAAAATCTCATCACAGCTCTGAAACGCGGAAACCGAAGGTCAGTTTAAATACACCTTGAAACGCATTCATGTTGCTTTCACGCAGGGTCTTGCTTTCACGTCGCAGAGGGTTTTCCACGTCCAGTCACACACAAGAGAGCCCATCAAGATTTCGAAAAGATAGGATAATGAATAGGTTTAAGGATATGTTCCAACAAGAGAACCTGTTCCAATTGAAGCTGAATAGACCACACCAAGAAAAAGAAAGGCAGGGGAGACCCAGGGGTTGTTCCCTGTAGCCACACAGAAACTTGAAGATGCGATTCCGGCAGAGAAACTTTCTATCCTTTCAACGCGGAAGCAAGAAAACAAGTACAGTGTAACTTCGATTTAACGATATCCGATTAAACGATATCCTCAATTTAATGATACATTTCACTAGTCCAGATTTGACTGCATTCAATGTCTATGCTCCTCGATTTGACGATTTCCTTGATTTAACGATAACTTTTTCCTATCCCATGACAATCGCTCAATCGAGGTTGAATAACACAAGCAAAGACGCAAATAAGTCACGTTTAGTATCAGCATACATCAAACTCTATCAAATCTGGTCTTGGCGTAGAGAGGTACGAGAGGAAAAACTTAAGTTGAAGATTTTTCAAGTCCTAATTACCAGCTATGAAGTCCTCTTAAAAAGTAAAATTTATTACTAATACTTGATACGAGAAATTGAAAAATTTCCGAATCATAAGTTCACTTGAAAAAATTTGCTATCATTTCTAGTGATACCAATGACAAGTCAAATAAGATCCAAAAAAGATTGTTGACTAAAAGAAAGTCCAGCCCAAGACGGAAATCACAGATCAGAATTAAAGATCCTGTCTCGACACTGTCTTACTGTCAAGAATATGCTCAGTAGAAGTCTGAACACTAAGGCGCTTGTCATAATTCTTGCAGGGGTGACCCCCCCCCCCCCCAGGTGGAAACCCCTGGTTCTTGTCTTCGCTAAACGTGAGGCACTTTTGATATGTCCACATTAGAGACGTACCGAGTAGCACTTTGGCCGAGTAGCCGAGTACTGAGTACTCGGCATTCCACTACTCGGCCGAGTACCGAGTTACCGAGTACTCGGCCTTTCACCACTCGGCCGAGTTACCAAGTACCAATTATGTTTTAAGAACCACCCACACACGTGATGAATTTTGAACTTATTGGAATAGTAGTATAGACCTCCTGGTCCATATAATAGTTTTTAAAATAAATTCCTGCTGAAATTTAATTACGCATTACATAAACAGTTTTGTTTGTGTCAAAAATTTTACAAAAAAATTATTTTTAAAATTAAAAATAAATGAATAAAAGGTATGATTAATCAAGTTGGAATTAAAACAAATAACAATAAAATTCCTCTAATGCGGACACTAACAGGACAATTTTTTTTGTCCGCAATAGAGAGGTATCCGCAGGACAGGGGTTTAATGATGTTATTTGCATTGGAACTGGGGAATTAAAAATTGTCCGCATAAGAGGGGTGTCGGTTAGGAGGGGTTTCACTGTATACCAATCAGTTATAGTTCTAGTCCGCCAAACATACATTTTTTTCAAAAGCAGATAAAACAAATGTGCAGGAACACTGCAGACACGTGTTTCTGCCCCCCCCTCCCCCCGTTACAAGGAATGTCTTTTTCAGTGCATAACATGTGAGCTAAAGAATGTAAAGACATTTGACAAAAAAATCCAACTTTTGTCGGATGCCTTTAAATCCACGAGCTCCCATTTTGTGCATAGAAAAAGGAATTCCTTGTAACGCCAAAACACGTGTCTGCAGTGTTCCTGCACTGTGCTTTTAACGTTGTTTTATTTCCTTTAATTTTTTAAACAAAGGTATTTTTATATTTTTTATAACTAATTTTTGTTTGTAGCAAATATTCATTTTTAATACATAAATTCCATATTTTCTATACTTGCCTTTTTTTGCATAATTTTTTAAAAACAAATTTTATTAACTTTGGGGACATTAAAATAAAGATTTATTCCATTGAAGCATTACAAACTTCATTATTCTCAAAATTTAAATTTGACTTATAAATTTTAATAGTAAATGCTTGCAGAATATAATGGCTTGCTCTTTTTTTTAATATAAATTTTAGTATATGTCTTGGATAATATTCAATTTTTTGCAACTACTCGGTATTGGCCGAGTATCTGATCAGAATTTGGCCGAGTACCGTGTACTCGGCAAAGTGGCCGAGTATGCCGAGTACCGAGTAGTTACCGAGTACTCGGTACGTCTCTAGTCCACATGCAAGGCGAGAGAGGGCAGTTTGGGAGTGTGTAATATAGGACAGATACCACAGAATCTCGTCTACAGACAACTTTCTATAACAAATTTTCTTTCAGTAAAACGAGACGAGGTGAAAGAACCTTCTCGGGGGAGGGGATCTCGTCTTTGACAAAATTCAAGTAATCAGTGAAATACGTTAATAAAATAATTTCGACACATTAATTCATTCTCATTTTAAAATTAAAAAATCAGGAACTCCTCCACTGAGTTCGAACAATTAAGACAGTCCCTTTGCGGGAGACATTTTGTAATAAAAATTTGTAATGAATTACCATTCAATAATCTTTTCTTTTATACTTTTTTGTTTAAATTTCTTTTTCAACATCAACTTCAGCAAAATGGCACTAAACCTATATTATTTCTGTTGCCATGAATGAAAATAATTACCTACATACACTTAAATGACACTTAAAATAGATGAGAATCTTTTTATTTCCTTTCATTTGACTAAATTAATTATTTTTTCATGTAAAATTAACTTTTAACTATTTTCTTACATATCGTCCGATGCAAACAACAAGTTTTTAAAACATTACTTTCTTTTCACAAAATGAAGATTAAACCCAATGAAGTTTCAAGAGTAAAAGTTCTTAAGCTATCGGAGACGTTCAAAAACTAGGTTATGACATTCAAACTGAAATAGAATACAAATTCCGCCAAACCACAAACTGATCATTAGAATACTAAGTCAGAAAATTTTTCTCCAGAATTCAAGTGTATTTCACATTTGAAAGGCGGAAACGTATTATTTCGACACAAACTGAAAATTTAAACCCAATTTGCAATATTCTTACGAGTTCCCATACTTCAAGTAGTTTTCGAAACAAATATTTACTTCGCTGATTTAGCAGAAGAAAAATGCGCAGGTTTAAGTGCCGGATAAAATTTACCGTCAGACGCTACGAAATCGCTAGATTTAAATTCACTGGATTTATCACGCAGGAACGACATCAGACGTCAGTTAATTTCTTTATTTCATTTAAAAGCTTCATTAAAAGTTAGATGGCGAATAGATTAGCGATAAGAATGTTCGAGTTTTGCCATTTTGGTTCTCGTAATATGATAAGGGTTCATGCAAAATTGTTGTACAATTAACTTTAAAAGAATGACTACTGGTTGCGTTTGGAAGAAATCAAAATGGACAATTTTAAAACTATGTGGTTAAGTCTGAAATAAAAACAAAATGGACAACTTTAAAACTTATGCAATATACTTTTGAAGCATTATTTTTCATTTCTTCATTCGCGATTTTCAGATTAGAATTTTATATAAAAATTTTTTAACTTTGAGAAACAAAAAAATAACTGTTTGGCGTTTTAAGGAAATGAAATTAAAATTCATAATCTTGAGACACAGAGTCATTATTCGAGAGTAAAAAAATTAGCTTTAAGGACTAGATTACGGTTTTGAAATTTTGTACGTCGCACGACAAATTCATATAGTTCTCAAACAAACAGAAAGTTTCACGAAAAAATACAAACTTTTTTTTTTTTTTTTTTTGCCAAAATACGAATAAAATGGATAACTAATTTAAATAAAACAAAAATATTCAATGAATTACAGCAAATAGTGATTTTGAAACCCATCATCAAAAAGTCGCTAGATGTGGCAGTAGCAAAGCTGCAAGCTGTTAGAACTATAAAGTTAATACAAAATATTAAAAAATATATAACAATGGCTATTAACACGTGCTTTTATAACTAATAACTTTCCAACAACCATTTGCATTATAACAAGGCATGCACTGAATAGTGATATATGTAAATTAGTGCTAAACATTTCATCATTCAATATTAGTGTCTTATTTAGCTTTGGTAGCATGGTAGCAGAATTTTCATCAGCAGTTTGCGACGCCGATTGAAAATCTGAAAATTATAATTTATTTAATTAAAATTTTTA
The DNA here is from genome assembly GCF_026930045.1 of Uloborus diversus. Classification (NCBI taxonomy): domain Eukaryota; kingdom Metazoa; phylum Arthropoda; class Arachnida; order Araneae; family Uloboridae; genus Uloborus; species Uloborus diversus. The sequence continues at coordinate 160,348,818 of NC_072734.1, read as the reverse complement.
AAAACTGAAGTTACATCCCTTTGTTTCCCCCGGCTTCAATTGCAGAACAGCATAACACAGAAAAACAACAAAACCTTACATTGTTTTCTCAAAGGCGAGGGAGGGGGGGGGGGATAGACCGCCCTAAATAACGAGCCTTGTAGCCTTCATGCTTCAAGCATGTGACAGACCTGAGTTAGTTAGAAATGAGATAAGTTCGGCCGCTTTTACATGAAGTTGTTTTTTCTTTTTTTTACTCTTTCATTTTTGAACATCAGTTACATATTTTACATTTTAAGCCGAAATAGTAGCAGTTTCTTACAAAATAGTTTTTTCGTCTTATTTTAGGCTAAAATAGCCGTCATAGTCTGCAAATCTTCAAAATTGTCCTTTTTTTTAGTTACCAGTGGCAGCCCTATGCTTACAAAACTACAAAATTCATCTTAAATCTGATCCGAAATTCTAATTCAAACACACCATTTTACCCTTATTTCCTATGCGCAATTTTTGAACATTAAAACAAAACTAATTAAAAGCAAGACCAATTTTGAATCCTCAAAAGCTAAAAAATCAAAGACACTTCTGCCTTTTCCTCGCGCTTTAGAAGCCGTGAATAGTTCCATCAACAAAACAGAAACGTCGATGAGGAGAGAGAGAAAGAGAGAAAGCATCGAAGAAGAGCTGGAAGCGCATGCGCAAAATCAAGAAAAGTAGGTCAGGATGAGAACGGGATTTTTTTTTTACGCCTTTTGAGAACTAGTTCAGAATTGGAAGCGGTCTGGCTACCACCTCCTCCTCCGAAACACCATATGGGGGATTTTATTTATTTAATTCATTTTTTTTTCACACTTGATGGTAGTTATTGAACAACATGGGGAGGAATAACCCGTTAAAGAGAGAAAGAGCAGATTATTGCTGTTATTGCCCCTCGTTTCCAGTTCACCGACTTGGATGTTCTCGCTTTACCCCATTCGCCTTGGAATAATTGCTCGCTATTTTTTTTCTTATGTTGTTATTATTTTAAAAATATTTTTATTTCCTGACTTGTGAAATGATTCATTTTAAGAGATTTTCAATTGACACGTCTCCGAACATTGAGTGATGCGAGAAGTGCAACTGTAAGTTAGAAGTGATACTTTTGTTTTGAATTTCCATTTTTTCCCCTTTTGTTGATGCTGCAATGTATTTTCGAAATGTTTCTAAAAACGTTCTCAAACACAATTTCGATACTGCAGTCAACTTATTTTAATCCAATCGGACTAACATTCCAAGACTACGAATAAATTCGAAATGGTCACAATAGGGAAATATTTTACTTTAACGCCTTGCCTCTACAATAAGCGTATTTCACGCGTTGAAAAGTAGAAATATGCCACAAAAATGTTAGCCAAACAGGTTGTACTCTTTTTTTTTTCCTCTAAATTATAAGGTTTGAATGTTTCGCAATTTTTTTAGATCCAAAAAAAAATCAAATATGCTAAATTTTAAAAATCAAAATACTAAAACATGTCTGTTGTTTCTCTGCCCTCGTCCGTTTCATTAGTACAAAGTCTTTGTGAAACCAAGACCAACCACTATTATGGCCTTCTCTCCAAGGTTTTTGTGTGTTCCCAAAATGAATCCCCCCCCCTTAAATCGTCAAACAAGATTTTCAAGTCTCCATAAGCTGTATGAGGCAATCGGAGCTAAAACGGATCAAGCCCATTTCGACTAAATCCACTTTTTAGCTCTGAACGCCTAATTTATATAAGTAAACATTTCACCGCTGAAATCTTCGTTCAGAGCTAATAAAGTTAATCAAGTCGAATTGGACTTTATCAACCTTAACTCTGAATGCCTCATATCTCTAGTCACAACAAAGTGTCCCAATTGAAGATACCACGAGATCAAATTCATGTATAATCAGGGATGCGTCGTTCCTGATGACCCAACGAGTTTATAAGACCGATTTCTTTAAAATCAATGCCGCTGTACGGTCTCCAAAAATATACAAGGTCGCTCTTTTGAAAGGTGAACGATTTTGAGTTGGAACTACAGGGTGCGGAGAAAGTTCCCACAATTTTATTAGATGTTTCAATAGGCTGTAACTAACACATAATTCAACAAATCAACAAGTTAAAGCAATAAAAACTCTTTATTGAAACAATAATAGTAACATTAAACAAAAAAATTATAATAATTGTTCAAAATTGGCTCCCTGGGCTTCAATACATTTACGGAGCCGCCGTCTGAAATTGCCGACGATGCTCGCGCACGGTCGGCAGTCCCTCCAGTCTCCTTGTAGCGTTTCACAGTGTCATAGACTGTTTTACTCTTGAATCCAGTCGTTCGAATAATATCGGCTGTTTTCATTCCCTTTTTTCATTCCCATCTTGTGTAATTCAACGACAGTAACACGCACATTTTCACGATTCATAACTCACTAACTCAATGAACTAACAAAGAACAAATGATTAAACCTCAAATACTTTTAATGCCAACAAACAATATGTGCCAAATAAATCCCCAACATACGATTTTAACGCCAAAAAAAAAAACGTTTTAAACAAAATTGTGGGAACTTTTTCCTCACCCTGTACGTAATGAAGCACTACACTTTGTTGATATTGCCACACTTGGATTGTTTCTTCATTTTAACAGGAACAGTTTACTTTGCACTGGAAATACCTTTGTTTCAGATCGTTAGCTCGTTCATTTTCACTTTTATTAGTTTTAATTCTATATTACATATCTAAACATGTTGATAGTTGTTTCTCTTTTCAATTTTATAATAAAGCATTCGGCATCAGTTCTTCAGTTTTTCGTTGCCATCTGGTTTGCGCTGGTAAGTGAAGGAATTATGTTTTATGATTTTCATAGCCTATTGTCCGGAGTTTATAATTGAAATAGTAGTTAATAATTTTAAATGATTTATAATAGATAAATTGGAAAATTAAAAATATTAAATGAAAGAGTTTAATGTACAGGTTAAGAAAACGAACGATCGATCGATGGACATTGAAAAGAACGACATTCTCATATCTAGTGAATGTACAAATGTTGTATCTCCGTCAAGATAGAAAATTGAATGATTCAACTGCTTTTTTATGTAATCTATTATATTATGTCTACACAATCTAAGAGAAGCGGCTATAAAATTAAAAACATTCCAAATTTTCTGAAAAAAAAAAGAAACAAACAAAAAACAAACACAAACATAGGAGCACACGCAGAGTACGTTACAGTTGCAACATTAAATTCAGATGAAGTAATTAAATTTTGCACTTGTATCCTTAATTTCAAAAAAAAATAAATAAATAAATAAATAAATAAAAATACTTAAGCATCTGTTAACGGAAGGGTCATTTTGTCAAAAAAATTAAAAAATAAATAAATAAAACGATCTCTATTCTCTAAGGTCACGGATTGAAAAGGAAATCCTATTCAGATGAAAGTTTCACAGCCGACTGTGGATTCATTGTTCTGCGGCGAGGAAAATATTTGCGGTTTCTGCGGTTTCCGCTTCACAACCTCATAATAAGTAACAAGTGCAATTATTATGTGATTTTAAAAATTATACAGGCAATAAAAAAAGAAGGTTAAGATCCTGAAGTCAGTACGACTTTTAGATGACATTCTTGAGGTGTAAGTTATTCCTTAAACGTAGCTGTTAAAAAGGTTAAAACCAGCAAACCCTCTGTGGGATAGAAATTTTGATCAATATTTTTACTGAATTTAAAAGCTTAGGGGGATGAAGATAATCAGAGACCAAAAAAGTCATGCATAAAGTTCGGCACCACAAGTGTAAAGTTTTAGTTTTTGATTTTTTTTAATTATTTATTTATTTATTTTTCGCGGTACTGAGTTATTAACGTGTTAAACTTCGAAATAAAATGCAGTCATAGATATGGTTAATGAATTATGTGAATAATAAAAGCACCACCATTGTTTTATTTTCTTTTACCATAAAATTACATAGTTAGCGCTTTTAGCAGTATTGAACTGGATGTTCCAAGTCAAATTATTTTAAGGAAGACAAATTTAAAGTTTTCAGTTTACAAAATCACTCTAATAATGCTTTAACTGCCCAATGTTGTAGCGTAAAAAAAGAAAGTTGCTTTTTTAAAAGTTGCTGGCTTAAAAAAAGAAAGTTGCTGACTTTGACATATTTTCTCTCCCCCACCCCCAAACTCTTTAAAAAAAAAAAAAAAAAAAAAATGTTAAATTGAGGTAATTGATATAATGAATTAAAAATGTCATCAATTGATATACTGAATTCGTAAGATCTTGTTTACCACAAAAATTGAAATACCTTTTGAACAAACCAAGAAATTTTGGAGTCATCCTTACATTAAAAAAACAAAGGACGTTTAGGATAAGCGAACTAATTCCAAACCATACAGCTTATCAAAGTTGAAAGAAATAAATTAATTTACGTTGACAACACGCAGAAATGCTATTGGCTGACGAGACTACTCGAAACTAAAGACTACCTGCATTCAAAGTTTATTTCTTAACACAGTTCAAAAATGCAAGGCTTTAAAAATTAGGCTAATTAAAGCGATAAATTTATCCACTTTAAGCAGTATGACAACAACATGTGAATTTATTATAACACTCATCTCAAGAGCATTGCATTCTTTTACATACGGAAAAAAGTTATCTCAAGAAAAGAAAGTCATCCAAGAACGAAATTAATTTAAATAATCATTCTGTAGTTGTTGACCATCAATCAAAGATTTTAATTAGAAAATGCAACGTGCGTAATGAAAATTAAGGCAAATCCTTAATTAATCACCAATCATTAATGAACGAGAAAGCTATACGTTGGCGTCATCCGAATACTATCCAGTTATTAATCAAGAAAGTAACAAAAATGTAAAATGCCAGCTCTAGGAAGTAGTCACCATTTCTAGAAAAAGTACCAGGTTAATCGCAGCCTGAAGTTCTGACTCGCTTTCTAAACATGTTATAGAATAATTTCATTAGTATATAAGTTACACCGAATTCCAAACTTTAAAGAGATAATTATTTAATTAAAGGTATTGATTATGCGAAAAAAATTACATTTTTCCATCAGCCAAGGATTAGCTGATCAGAAAAGAGTTTATGATCTTAGATTAGTTTTAATTTGGTTGAGCATTTGTTTGTGCAGCTTTTCCGACAAGATGAGTGTTTATTTTTCGTTTCCACTTTGTCTTTTTAGCTATTTGAAAGATTAATTAGTTTTGTGCACAAAGAATTAGTACATAGGCATTCAACTTAATCATATACAATCCTTTTTCATTATATTTTTAATCTGTGACAAGGAATTCAAATCAATGCACCATTGAGAATTTATGCTTGAACTTTCGCTAACTATTTAAATGCCACAAGCTTGATGTAGAGAATGAATTTTTTTTTATTTTTATGCTTATAAAACATTTAAATGGAAACGAAAATAATATGTACGTCTAACGACATTTTTTTTTTTTTTTTACGATGGGACATACATGTATCCTGTGGTACATATGAGGTTCGAAGCTACAACTATTTTCCAAAATTTCATTTATTTATTATTTAATGCAGTAATATCTCAATAATTAATGATATTTTGTACATTAAATCGTTAGTTAAAAAGGTATGAGCGCAAATAGACGCACACACATGAAAGTACGCGATGCAGATGTATATTTAATTTGCAACGTTTAAAAAAAAGAAGAAAACTGCATTTATTGATTTGTATTTTTTTATATTAATCTTCACTAATAATAAAGCTGAAAGTCTGTCTGGATGTCAGGAGGATGTCTGGATCTCTGTGACGCGCAAAGCGTCTAGACTTTTCGGCCGATTTTCATGAAATTTGGTATAAAGTTAGTTTGCAGCATGGGGGTGTGCACCTCGAAGCGATTTTTCGAAAATTTGATGTGGTTCTTTTTCTATTCCAATTTTAAGAAAAAAACTATCATAAGATGGACGAGTAAATTACGAAATTATCATAACGTGGAACCGTAACATGGACACAAGCCAATTGGCGAAATACGAAAGTATCATAACGTGGAACCGTAACATGGGTACAAGCCAATTCGGCGAGAAAATTCACCATACATTATTTGTAGATATGCAGGCGAACCAAGACCTTTTAATTTTTCTATTACGAGCAAAACCGTGAGAGTACCACTAGTTGCTGATATTACGATTGATGTTAAAATAACATGAAAAGAAAAAAACACATTAATTATTTGTATTCGAACTTAAAAAAACAAATTTTGAACTTATGTTACACATATGAGGCTGTGAGAAGAAAGAGGATGTTAAGTGAAAATATTAAAAATTTGAAGATAGGTGAACCTCTCTTCTGTCTTAGAGCCAAAGATAGTACTAGTAGCTCTGGTAGTGCTGTTATATAGCATGATTTAGAAAAAAAAATTCAATGAAAGCCTACCGGAACCTTATCGTTAAACGCGTTTTACTCAAAACTTGAAAATGTCGACTTACATCCCTTTGCTTCTCACTGCCTCGTATGTTCCACGGTTCTCAAAGGGTTAAAATTTTCTTTGCTAATCTTCGTATGATAGTAAAATGCACGCATTTAATCACCTCGGTAGCTGGAATTAGTAAAACTTTAAAGTTACATATAAAAAATACACTAAATAGTCGATTAACCGAAAATTTAAAGAAATAAAATTTTAGACATCCAAATTTTTTCTATTGAATCTTCGAAATCCTACTTTTTCTACTGAACCTTCGAAATCCTACTTTTTCCACTGAACCTTCGAAATCCTACTTTTTCTACTAAACCTTCGAAATCCTACTTTTTCTACTGAACCTTCAAAATCCTACTTTTTCTACTGAACCTTCGAAATCCTACTTTTTCTACTAAACCTTCGAAATCCTACTTTTTCTACTAAACCTTCGAAATCCTACTTTTTCTACTAAACCTTCGAAATCCTACTTTTTCTACTAAACCTTCAAAATCCTATTTTTTCTACTGAATCTTCGAAATCCTACTTTTTCTACTGAATCTTCGAAATCCTACTTTTTCTACTGAACCTTCGAAATCCAACTTTTTCTACTGAACCTTCGAAATCCTACTTTTTCTACTAAACCTTCAAAATCCTACTTTTTCTACTAAACCTTCAAAATCCTACTTTTTCTACTATTTTATAAAGAGGTTCTTTCAAGCAGACGGCAAAATCAAAGGGTTCCCCAAAGCGTAAAAGGTTGGACATCCCTGACACAGAGCATATATTTCAAACTCGCTGCAATAGCCCTCTCTCTTTCGGCCAAGACTAACAGGTACAACCGCTAAAGGCTAAAAACTCGAACAGAAGCCTTCCTCTAGCCCAGCTATTAGGTTGCACACAAATCCCGAATTTATTATGATCAAATGATAATGTATGAGCAGGTGCAGAGAGCGCCACTAAATTACACTATTAGGCCTCGCGCCGCCGTGGAGGCAAAGGGCGAAACCCCGAGTAACTTGCGGTAAATATTTGCCGATCTTATGGGAAAAGAGCGTCCGAAAAAGGACCCATCGCAATTAAATGTGCCTGCCGAACCGGGATCGCAATTAAATTATCTCCAAGGACCTCTCGGCCCCTGCCTCCCCGCGTTTAATGAGAAACTGGGATTTATTATATTAGGTAAATTTTAAGTAAACGGCTGGGCCGAAGGAAAATCTCTTCTCAAATGCTCCATGGCCACAAAGCGGAGGCGACACCTAAATCACTCTCGTTTCTCTCCAATTTCGAGAGCCAACATATTGCTCCATAATGGTGGGAAAATCGTATTAGCTGCACAGGTGGGAAAAAGGTGGGATGAACTTCCTTTTATTAATGGCTTTTTAGCCTTATCTGACCAGATGGGGATGGACAGGTCCGCTATAAAGTTGGGGTCAAATTGTCGCGTTAAGTGGACAAACATTTGCGCCATCAAAAAGAATTCTCGCTCTTAGCGTCGAGGGAAACTTTAGATTTATTAATTACTAGTGGTATCCGCACGACTTTGCCCATAGTAGAAAATTAAAAGGTAATTTGGTTCACCTCTATATTTACAAATAATTGATGATGAATTTCTCGCCAATTCACTATGTTCATTTGCTTGCCCATGTTACGGTTCAACGTTATGATAATTTGGTAATTTACTCTTCCACGTTGTGATAATTTGCTCGGTAAAATGTTCTTAAAATTGGAATAATAAAGAACAAAATCGAATTTTCGAAAAATCACTTGGAGGCGCACACTTTCATGCTATAAACTAATTCTGTGCCAAATTTCATGAAAATCGGCCGAACGGTCTACGCTATGCGCGTCACAGAGATCCTGACAGACAGACAGATCCGGACAGAGATCCAGACAGAGCTTTCAGCTTTATTATTAGTAAAGATGATTTCGATGAAATTTGAAACATCACTAAACGTGAAAATAATTTGAAAACCTTCGATATCGAGTACATTAAAACGTATTTTTTTCACTTCCGAACTTCCAATATCAACAATATAGGGCCTTTCCACGAAAAAGACAACCCTTTGTCCCGCACGTGACGGTACATTCATTTCATTAAAAAGTAGCGATTTCAAAAGGGTAATGGCGAAATTTTTTGCGAAAGAAATCGCACATATTAACACATTGTAAAGCAGAAAAAATGTGTTCATTAATTTTTTAAAGTATTGTTTTAATGAAATATATGAGGCGTCACGTGCGGGACAAAAAACTTATTTTCCGTGGATTGGCTCTATAGAGGAGATCACCAAAACGCACAGGAAGCATATGCTTCCGCTTCCAAATTCCCCCCCCCCCCCCCGAAAAAAAAATACGTGTCATTTGGTTGATTTAGGTGTCCGATTTCTGCTAAAATGGTAAATAAGTAGCGAAATGTGCCTTAGCTTAAAGGCAGTAACTTACTGCTTAACAAACAAAATGAGTTTGACATCCCTACTATTTTATTGTCTACAAACTAATTAAGTGTGACTTATTTTCCTGAAGCAAGACGTGACTTAACCAAAATTAATGGAGCCTAAAAACTCTAGACGCATTTATGTTATAATTAAATTTCGTAAATGTGAAAAGGAAAATTCCGTTGCATATATTGTGGACTACATAGCACAAAAATTCCCCCCTTCTAATCTCATTCCACGTGCGCAGATAATTCAGTTCGAAATTATCTATGCATTCTTGAAAAAACAGCAACAAAATATTCCTCTCCATCTACGCAGTGCCATTAGAACTTCCTGAAAAATCCATCACTTGGTTGCCAATTCGAAAATCTTTTGCAAGAATTTATTCTTGAAAAACTTGCACTCAGCTATAGTCATCTCTTTTTAAAAGTTTGTAAACGTGACATGTTAAAGAACGTATCAAAAGGAATATGTTCCTCTCAAATGAAAAGTTCTTTCAAAATGTCATCAAGCTAAAACTAGGACACGATTAAAGACCATTAGTTCATCAATTTTTGAAAAGGTGTTCCTGCTACTTTGTACAAACATCTAGAGACAGGAATGTAACAAAATATGTCTCAAACTACTGTTTCAAAACATTGTTGGTCTGTTTATTTACATGCAAAATTGAAGATCAAGTACTTAAACATTTTTTTACACATATTTTTACACAATAGTTGAGTTCCAATGAGCAGAGGCTTAAATAATTCCATTTCTTAAAACAGGGGGAGGAAAGACGGTTTGCGTTGCCGATAACGATCATTTGTGATGTGTCAATCTTAGAATGTATCCTTTTCCAACACTAACATAAATGAGCTCCTCTAAGGTCCAGTGTCTTTGGAAAGTCTCCACCCGCAAATGCAAATTGGGAGGACAGACGTCACAAGCAAACTGTTTAAAAAGAGCAAGTTGCACTATGATTTTTTCAATTCGATTCTTCTTCTTTTCGTTGAGTTCAGTCCGCCGAGTCAAGCTGACTAACTGCTGGTTAGCAGTGAGCCACAACCAGATATTAGTCTGCACAATAATAGGAAGGATCAAGTCTTCAAAAAAGTGTCTTAAGTCAAATCAATCGATTGATACATACTTGCCAACTCTACTGTTTTAACGGGAGAATCCCGTTTTTTGCTTCCATCTCCCGATTTTCCGTTTTTTATGATTTTCTCTCGTTTTTGCACTTTTTTCAGTCAATCATCAAAAAGTTTCACTTTCTTGTCAATAAATGGCGCCTTTTTATTGTCTACCAATGTCAGGGAGTAAGAATTTTTCTAATTAATAACTCATTTTGTTAAAATTAATTTTTTGGAAGCTTACCACTTTGCATGTTCATCGAAACACGTGCTATGCCGAAAATTGCAGCAGATTTCAATCCTTTTGCATCTTGGAAATATTTTAATTATTTTGGAAGTTTCAAGTTATTTTAACATGAGCTACCCTATACCTACTTAATTTGTATCTTATTATAATTATATATTGATTTTTTTTTTTCGGATTTTAGTAATTAAATTTTTGTAGCTACTTTTTTTGGTAGAGACTGGGGAATGTACGAAACTTTAAGCAAATTCACTCCTTGTTTTTTTTTTGGTTTTTCCTTTGCAGTATATTTTTCTTGCTGCTACCAATTAGCTTACATCTGTGAAAAATCCCCATTACACTTTAAATTTAGTATTCATGTTATTTAAAAGCATAATTTAAAATTCTGTTAAGAAGATATGTCGCTGGTGAATCGTCTATATACCTCTAGTGGAATCTCCTGTTTTTCTTTCTTTGAAGGTTGGCAAGTATATGAAAATCAAATCACGAGGGAGGTAAACCACTTTTAAATTTATTTCATTCTATGTAATGACAAAAAGACTATTCTTATTATTTCTATATTTAGGTGTAGCCAATTCCATTCATTCAAAAGAAAGAATTAATATTGAATTCTTATGCAATTTTGTTTGCTAGCCAAGAAGTGGCACTGTAGATATTGTGAATTAAAATTTTTATTTTAATTTGAGATGTTCCCTGCTTCAATTTAAATGGTAACATAAATTAAAAGGACTTGCATCGAACAGCCTTTCACCAGAGCCAGACTATACAACTTGAACTTAGTTTTAGGCATTTTGAGCTCTATTCGCCAAAATTATCGGAGTTCCGTTCGGCAAAGTTTGGAGCTCCATTTATTTACTTGGGAATTTCCGCCTTCTCAAAATTTTGAGTTCGGGGCGCCCCTGAATACCCTACGCCATTACCTCAAAAAAAGGTAACAAGCTCAACTTATCAGACTCACGCTATAGCTCTCACCGAAAAGCTTACTACCCACAGCCTCTAGTTGCACACAAATTTCCTGCATCTTTAAATGATAAAACAGATAAGTTCATTGCAGAAATTATGACTTTTTTAATGCATTTTTCTTATTTCTCTTTGAATTACGTGAAAAAATCTTTTTTTTATATTTAGAATTTTTTTTTTTAAACAAATAAACAAAACATTTTTATTTGATAAATTCAGCTCTGGAATGTCAGCAAAACAAAAGCTAAGTTTTTTTTCCACAGTATAAGAGTGGACAAGAGAAACAATACGTACCGTTACAAACATGAAGTTATACGATGTTTTTGTCATTGGTTGTTTCATATTTGTTACTCTGCGGGAGATTGCGAAAATAATGCCTAGAAATGAGAAATATGAATAAATGAGAAACATCGCATAAGAATTAGCAACTAACTAAGAAATCAACAGACATCTTAAAAGTGCATATGATTAAAAACATTTTATGCCGTTTTCAACAAAAGTATTTTCATGCACGTTAGGTTTTGCAAAATGTATTACTGTAAAATCTCATTACAGTGAATACCAATACAATGAAATATCCCTTTCAACGAAATAATTTTCAATCCCGTTTTAATAGCAATTGCACTGCTTGTGTGTGAATTCTATTACAACGATGTTTTTACACGACGAACAAAATTTGCGTCCCTTTAACTGTAATTCTTTTTTCCCAATTAACAATCACAATGATCGCAAAAATATCAGTGTCCACATTTTATATGCTAAATTAAAATAATTCCCCTAATCAACATTCAGCACTCATACCAAGTATTTTTTAAACAATTAAAGTTTCTTTTTTTAATTAGGTTTTCAGAAGTTTATTCATGCAGGACTATATTTGAGGTAACAATATACATTATTCATAGAAGTGTGTCAGGGGGGAGTCAATGTGCAAACTAAGTCACTGAATTTTTTACGGTCTTTTTCACTTTTCTGGGGGGGGGGGGGGTCACGTGCGCACAAGTAGTCAATTGGGGGAAGCGAAAAAGCTAGTTCATGCATTTTCGAAAACTAAAACTAAAAATCGCGGAGTAAATAGGGCTTTAATTTAACGTGAGCTCACTTAAGCTGAGCTCCTGCACTTTTCTATTTTATGAAAGTTTTACATTTTAGACAAAATTCGGGCGATTTACCTGGGAAAAAAAAGCTATGGGGATTGAAGGGCGCCCGCACTTCTCTTGTTATATAGTAAGCCCTGGATGGATTACATGTTTTGTGAAGGTCGGCACCTTAGAAATGGTACCGTTAGAGATGCAAAGCCATGCTACATCTGCATTCCAAAATTTGATTAGCCTTTTTAAAACTCGGACATATTCGGATAGCTCATGACATTACCTGCATTCAATTTTGAATCTAAAAGTTGCTTTCAAAGAAAAAAAAAAGTACATTTTTGAAGGAATGCTTTTTTATTTACTTTTTTATTCTTATTATTTTGCTAATAATAAAGATTTTGACATCTCGGCAACATAGAAAATACATATTTTAAAAATTATTTGTTTTCGATAATTTACAAAATAAATTTTAACTTGGGAGACACATACGCCTCATGCTTCTTAAAACTTGAAATTCATACCAGACATATGTCTGGTTTCCTCACTCGACTCAGTGGGTTTACAGAAATAAAAAAAGCACACGGTTACCAGGGCGAAACATTATCATAAGAAAGCTCTTCGCAAGATACAAAAATCTATCCGTGCGGCACAAATCGTATTTCTGAGTTTGCAACGCAGCAAATAACCTTTTCTACTCGAAATGCGTACGAAGAATTGACGAGTTCAGACAACGGAAAAGAAAAGAGGGACATAAAATAAATGAGGGGGCCGGTGTGATAATTCCTCGCGCTAGACTCAAAACTCACGGAAAAACAGAAAATTCATGGGTCTAGGATTGCATTTCCTGTCCGTGCACACTGGCAGAGGTGGGAAATCATGTGCTGTGCATGCAAATGAGTTCCGTGGAACGTTGCTAGGCCTAACCGGAATTCTGCAGTCAACAGGTTGGCTGAGAATGGGATATAATTCAGTTTTAGGTTCAAGTCGGGCCCATTATTTATTATTATTAATTGTCGGGAAGCACGTGAGACAGAAATGAAAAGAAAGGTAATTTAAAACACGGATTACAACGCCTCCTGCCGACGAACGTGGCTAATGCGTGTAAGTCTTTCGGGATGGAATGAGGTTAATTCAATACATTTATTAAGCCTTTCTGTTCGCCAATGGGCAGCCCTTTTTTCCCTGTCTGTCATTTCGGAACGGATTGGCCACAGGTGGTTTGAAAAAAAAAGTGTTTTTTTTCGTGGTTAAATGTGATTACATTGGTGCAAGACTTCGGTCCTAAAAGTGCACAAACCCCGTCATTTTGAGATATGTTTTGCCTATCGAGGGAACATCTTTTACCTAAGCAGAATTTTAAAAGCTAGGCCTTAAGATCACGGCCCGGTTAAGATATTTGTGGACCCTTGGTCAAATGCTTTTTCGGGTGCCCACCATATAGTCAAACCTTGCAGTTGGTAAAAACAATTTCAGTCATTTGGAGGCCTCGGCCTGGTTTTCCTATTCGGCAATCAGCCCCTGCTTAAGATTCTGAACTCACCCCAGAGGCGTAGCAAAAAAATATACCAGGGGTGGTTTTGTCAGCATGTCTTAAAAGTGGGTAATCAAAAACGGAATTGAAAACTGCCATTTCAAACTATATGTAACTTTGGATACATTCAACTTAAAAAGAGAAATTTATATCGGACCAGAGGAGAAAAAAACTTTCAAGAAATGTGGTGGAAAACATGTGTGAAGAAAAAAAACTTGGTCATATCTAGTAAAAGAATGTTTCAAAATAAAAGGTGTATTTAAAAATAAAAAAGAAGAGTACACAGGAGGCAGTTCCATCCTTATTATACGTTCAAAAAGAAAGTGCAGTGAAGAAAATGTTTCGTCTGCTATATTGATTGCAAAATCCGGCAGAAAAGACGGAGTGTAGCGGCGGCGTCAACTCATAAGACCCTTGCGGTTAAATTTAATAAAAGTGAGGACTGCAGGTGGAAATATGAGATATCCACAAAATGATAGGGCGCTCCAGCAAACGTCAAGTTTTTGCAGAACTTCCCACTCATATTTTTCTGAAAGATAAGATTACAGTTTACGAGCCTCTTGCGAAGCATGCATCAAGCGCAAGTGATAACGGTGACCATTTGTGACAGTAAGTAGGCTGCAGGGGGTCATCAAGGATTAATTGCAATTTTCCGCACTCGTGTCAGTGGCGAGCCTGCTTTGTTTTCCTGCGGAACAACTAAACTCGAGTTTCATCCACAAATCGAAATCTCGTTTCTTGTTACTTTAGACTGGTTTCCGAAAATCTTTTTCAGACTATCCTTTCTTTTGAAAAAAATCTAAACTTAGTGTAGTAGGTTGAACAGACTTAGAGCGAGAAAATTACGTTAGTAGAAGGTCATCGAATAGCGTCACTACGGGAGGGAGAAGGGGTTTCAACCCTTGAGAACACTCAAAGTGAATTTAAGAGTTTATAAAAAAAAAAAAATACTTTAATTTCGAAAATTCCTCTCAATTATATGAGGCTATGCGAGTAACAAGGACAAACTCGGAAATCATATTTAACGTCTAGTTCGCCCTTGTTGCACGCATAGCCTCATGTGTCTTAAATTATACTAAATCTATCAAATTTCAACGAAAATTGAGCACAATATTTACCGAGGAGAGGGTGGCATTTGTTTCTGAAAATCGGACAAACTTTGTTTATTATAAAACATTTTTTTTTCTTTTTTTCCGGTGAAGGGTGGGGTTACATCACAAATTACCGCATCAAGTGGCACCCGTGCTAGAAACAACACTTTCACTCCATCGCTTGCGTTCAGAGACAACTTTTTCTTTTTTTACCATATATACAAGTTTTAACATTTTAAAATTTAAACTTAAAAAAAATATTATCGTCTGTAAAATATAACAAAAAAAATTGCTAGCGACTAAATTTATTAATCGCTTTACATAAAACTTGCTGCTTCTCTACAAAATATGAGTCTCTTGCCCCATTAGCGCATTTGCTAGCTCTGTAAAACTATCTTTCCTGCCTACGATCAACGTAACGCAGAAAAAAGTATTTCTACAACAGTTTTTGGAAAGAGGATGAGGAAAGCCAACCGACAGATATACATTCTCATCTCATCTTTCAATGTGCATCTCTTTCAAAAAATCCCTATTTTCTCTTTTTTTTCCCCAATATTTATTTAAAAATTAAATTAAATTTTGTTTTTAGCGATACTTTTACAATACATTACGCCTTCTCTGATGCCCCTCCTGTTTTTTTTTTTTTTTTTTTTTTTTTTTTGTTTTACTTCGACGGTTGAGTATGAAAAAACATTCATAGCTGGGACTGAATCCAAGCTGTCTGGTATGTGGACAGTTGAATCTACTAAAATGTGTAAACTATGTTGATGATTTTGAAACTTTTACGCCTTAGAATTGGCTGGCTAGTGCTTTTAATTTTCCTTTTGTCAGGTTTTCAAGTCGTGCCTCACCCTGGAAGACATCAACACAACAGCAAACATTTCTATCGCATCAAACTATTTTTTTCAAAAATTCAAAGGCAATGCATTGCAAATAAGGTTTTTAGAAAGCAATGTAGGGGTGCAGTGAAACCTGTGTAAGTTCACTCACCACTTTCGATGCAGTGCTTTAGGGGTCAACTTAAAGAAGAGGTTAACTAAAACAGGTTGATATTTATGTTATAGTAGAGATTCCCAAATTGAGTGCCACGGCGCCGTGGGATGTCAGAGGAAGAGGCCAGGGGCGTTGCGAAGTGTACATATTATCCATAAATTTATGAGTAACACAAATAGACTAGGGTGCCGCGAAAATATCCTAACCATTCAAAGGGTGTCGCAATTCGGAAACGTTTGGGAACCCGAGTTGTTGGACTAATTCTGCATTTGACAAAAGCGTTCAACTTAAACAGGTAAACTCGACAGGTTTTACGTATTCTCGTTTTTTTTCCTTCTTTTTTTGGGGGGGGGGGGGGGGGTCTCGTTTTTAAGGTGATAGGCAACGCTGTTGAAAAGGACTTTCCGTTCCTAACTAAATGCTGCGAATATAAAGCAAAGAATCATACGTTTGGTTCAAGGAGGGAAAAAATAAAGAAGAATACTCATCGAAAATGGAAACTATATGTTCACATATTCTGTAAATTCCAATGGAATGCCAAAGCAATTACGAGTAAATCCACATGATAGTGCTGCTTAAATATTTCGGGGAATCGGTTTAATTGCAATTTTGGACGAAAGGAAAATTCCAAAAGATCGGAGGGAAAAAAAGAAAAGCAAACAAAAAGTAATGGCAATTATGAAACCTTAATGATCTTGAAAGCGTTTGGCAGCGGAGTGCAAATTAACCGTGTTAAACCAAACGGGGAGGATTTTAAATTAAGGAGAACAATAATTACTATTTTTTCTTTCTCTTATGGGAGTCAGAGTATTTCACTTCAGTTGTACTTTAATTATGTTAACTAAAAATTTAAGTGAAATAGAACGGAGGAATGCAATTTGCACAGCAGGCAACAATTGTTCTAAGGTCGCCTTCTATTACATGAATGAGAAAAAGCATAAACGCAAACATGTATTCTTTTTTATGTATGTTTTAAAGATATTTCGTTACAGAAAGAAAACCAAGGCTGAAATGAATATTTATAAGATCATTAAGTCCCTTTGAAAACAATAACGTTACAAAGTATCAGGCCAATCACTAATTTCTAACTGTCTAGAAAAACATTCCTACGTTCGAGGAATAAACGATTTTGTAAAAAAAAACTTACACAATGTCGTTTTATGTACGCTTCTTAATCGTAAAGCACTTCACAAAGACTTATGTTTTGGAGGAACATTGGTGTTCTAGGAGCAAAATTAAAAAAAAAAAAAAAAGGCAGGTAAATATTACAACATCTAAAGAGCAACTTATGAAAAATCACGAGGAAGTTTTCATTTTTAATGAAAATAGCTTCAGAAGCAATCAAAACTGCTTCTGATCCAGTACAAGGCAGAAAAATTAAAACTGATGTATGTTTCAAACTTAAAACGGGATTTTTTTTTTTTAATCTTAAAGCCAGGATACACAACAGCATTAAAATAATTAAAAAAAAAAAAAAACATCATTTCTGACAATTCATCCCATACATCAGGGGTTCCCAAACTTGTTCGTTTCGTGGCACCTTTTTTTAAGAATTAGCACTTTTTCAAGACACCCTTGCCTAATATGCTACCTTATATACATTGACAACATGGGCAAGGGCATTTAGCGACACCCCTCGCCTCTACCTGCTGCTACAGACGGGTAAAAATAAAGCACTTCAAAAAAACGTGTGAATCATAGATTTCATGTGGAAAATTAAAATGAAAAAATTTTAATTGTGTGGGTGCAATATGTGTGTTTAAAAGGACACTTGAGTGTCATTTTATGCCTTCAAAATTCGAATTATTTCGTGTTACATATAATTTTGAGAAATGTGAAGTTGCAGAAAAGCCATCAAACTTTTGTTCCCGTTAACTACATACATAGCAATGACCGAGCCGTCTCAAGTCTCATAATCATCTTGCAAAAGCTTTTTCAAACATATTGATTCGCCAGTTACGTTTTGGAGGATTTTTGAAAATGTTCGATTAATAGAAAGAAAGACTGCTATAAAATTGGTGCATAATTTCCTGTACTCTCCGTTCTTGTAGGCCGTGGTCGATCCGCAAGTGTACCATATGTTCAGTGTTGAATGGGACTGTCCTATTTCCAATTAGCCTGTCTCGTGGTCGCCGCACATAGTTTCGCGACGCTGAAATGTCGCGCTTTCTGAAATGCTAGAATGGAACATTTGGTATGTTTCAACCAAGAGTCCCAGGGTGGAACTGTTTAAGCAGTTTCCTAATAATTATTTGAATCATGCGGACTTTCGCCTACTTCTTTAAGACAGTAGTTTATGCTTTCCCGGAACTAATACTCAGGTTAAAAGGATACTTTCACCTATGAATAATAACAGGGTTGTGTGAAAGTCTTGGTGAAAATTTTATTCTTATATGAAATAAGTTGAAGAAATTAAATGTACTGAAGCAAATTAATTCATTGAAGAATATTTTACATCATATGTTCTTTTTTTAAGTGATCATTTCTATTCTTATATGAAAAAGAACAAGGTTAAAAAATTTCCACCTTCCCTTTATACTTTAAGTACAAGTGTACCTAAAATTGTAAATGTCCCGTTTTGAAGGAAATATAAATGATCACCTTATCTATCCGGCATGTTTCCAGTTTGGGCTTCTTCTGATCACAAAATCGAAAGAGTCTTGTAACACATGGATTTTGATCTCAATCCTCATTGGATACAGCAACAATTATTGCCCATAAGCAGAGGTAATAAACAACAAAGTTCTATCCAATGAGGATTAAGATCCATTTGAAACAGATTTCTGCTTCGAATCTATTTGTGTTCAAAAGATTTGTGTTCAGTTCATTTGTGTATGAAGAAGCCTTGGTCATGTGAGGCAAAACGCCTGGGTGGATGGACCACGGTCCGGAGAACAGTTTTTTTACTAACGCCAACCGTGAAAGTGTCAGGTTTTTAATTAGTATATAAATCATTTTACTTCTTTAAATACATTAATTTAAAATAATTAGCACTTAAAACGAAAATATCGAACTTTGTCTTCATTTTAAGGAAAAAATATTTTAATCTGTCAGACTAACTAATAAAAAGCCACCATAATTCATTGCGGTAACTGCCTGGATTTCATGTAGATTGTAAGAGGTTAATTGAAAGGTCAAAGCATAAATTAAAAAAAGAGTAGAGAGAAAAAAAATCTTTAATGTATTCAGAAAACGTATTTATTTTCTAAACTGATGCTCTACACATTATAGCCCAAGGACTGCGAAGTAACTGAAGAAACTTGTTATGCACTAATGATTACAAAAATACTGAACCAGTGTTTCTCGAATTCTAGGATTTAAGGCCTTTAAAAAATGCAAACGAAAGTAGTGTGTAACACTTTATCAAATAGATAAACTGAAATATTTCTTCAACTAGTTAACGCGCATTTAAAGCGTATTCAACCCCCCCCCCCTTTTAATACTGTAATTTAACGGCTTAAATGATTCTAAAAAAGCCGGTAAGTTGCTAGGTTGACTTGGTCACTGAGTAACTATCATTATCAATATTACTTTTGTTTATAAGGTGGATTTTCAGTTCAATTTTTGTTATTTGGGAAGAAATAATTAAGGAATTATTTGTTCTTCATTATTTATGATTCATAATTAACAATATCAATTTATGTAATACTTTAAAAAATAAGTGATTTAAAATAATTTTTTTTTATTTACATTTTCTATATATTTGATTAACATATTCAACATTTTTGAATCAGCTTTGTAAAAACACGTTTGCAACGAAAGTTTTTTTTTTTATTTTTTTTAAAGCAAACGAGATCGGTTTCCCAAAGCGTTGCGTCGTAAAAATGTATTAAACAAGGAAGACCTCAAGTAAGATCGTCTCAATGAACTGTTGTAGTATATTATCATTACATAACAAGTTTAAATCACACCAACAAAAACAAACTCCCGGTACTAAACGACAAATTTCTCAAATGATATATTAATGATTTTTACCAAATTAATGGGACTTTTACCGGAGGAACGAGCAAGGACATTCGGTGACATGCAAGGAATTCCTCCGGTCATTGCTTTCTTTGAATGATGTCCCAATGTCGGATTCAATTTAAGGCTTCATTAATTTTCCTCTTAGGAAACCACATTAACTTATTCGGTTTTAAGCAAAGAGAGGTCATTTTCTATCAATGAATAATGCTGATTTTAATTTCGAGTATTATCTTTGCGAGTGACCCTTATTATGGCTTCCCATCTTCCCATTATCAGTAAATCATTCGGTTCTAGACATCAGTCAAACTCACAATAAACCGGCATTTTATCCGATCCCTTTCATCAGAGAATGATTCATGCCGAAATTCATTAATATTATTTGAAGATGATCTTAAAAAAAAATTGAGTTCGACATGAAAGAAAGAATCGGTATTCAATATTCATCTACTTAACTGAATTTATTATTTTGTTTTTAAATTGCAACCAATGAGATATTGTGCAATGACATTTACGCAAGACTTATTACATATAAATATCCGGTGAATATAAATAAATCTTAACAATGGGGTTGTTTTCTTCAGTCAAAAGTAGTACTTCTAGTCACTGAAATTGGTAGAATAAGCAAAAAAATTACATGGACCCAGAAAATTCTTTCATTTTCCCAACAGTTATTTTTTAATTAATTTTTTAAAATGTCCGATTTTGCAAACAAGGCGTGGTCTTGATGATGTCAAAAATGATTCTCTTTGGCGAATTTTGTACCGCGTTTCCACGTTATGATAATCAAGAAGCGAATTAAAATTGCGCTCTACGCTTGCTATCAACCATATCGTTGCCAATACACGGGAATAAAGATGCGAATTAAATATTTTGCTCTGTGAATAGCAACACAGAATAGCATTTCATCATTTGTGATGTCATCGGCAAGAAATGTAAACAATGAAAGCGCAACGATTTAAGTAATTTCTTTAAAATATTAAACAAATTATTTAAAAAATGGTTAGATCCTATGTTTTTAATCATGTTCTTTCAGAAAAAAAAATACTTTTAAAATTATGGAAACGATTTCATTACAACCTGTCAAGGGACTTGTAGAAGTCGCTTTTTCTTATGATGAGCGAAAAAAAAAAAACTCCGTGAAATTTTCCTAAATAAATAATTGCAATTCGAACTGCAGACAGCCATTTGAAAGCACAGAGTAACAAAAATAATTACGCAAATGTAATAAAGCCCACCTCATCAAATTTTCACACAATAATTTTTACTTCAAAGGACTTTTTCGTACTGTCCATTTATTTTCAACTCTATTATTTTCCTTCTATATAACTCAGTTAATTTGTGATTTAGTCTTTAAATAATATTCTGGCAGTAATTGAACAATCTCTATTCGAAACGAAAGTTTTGGAATAGTTGCATGTTATATATGGCTGCAAAGGGAAAGAACACTTACTGTGCTATGTCGGTATTTTTTAAAATAAGCAATGCAAAATTTCATTGGAAAATTCAGTACTTTACTTCGCTAAAATTTGGTAGAGAGCACAAAAAGTACCGATTTTGAAGTGACATACGTCGTACACCCCACCTCCCTACTTGCGTAACAAAAAAAAAAAAAAATACTTCACCAGTTACGGGTTAAAAACTTGTTTGAAAAACAACTATGATGCAAGTTCTGCTTTTAGGAAGAGAGTTTTACTATTATTAATTTTTTTTTTATCAAGTCTACAATGAGATAATGATCATTTTGTTCGAAGATTAAAATCACCACAAATATCAGAGTGGCATGCGCAATCGATTTGGTTCAAATGGGATCAAATTTATCATGATTGAAATACGTAAAAAATTATCAAAAATTATTTGAGCTAAAACATGAATAAATCGAACAATAAATTTTGCAGATTTCTATTATCTCTCCCGTTTTTTTTTTTTTTAAAGTTATAAATTATTAATTAGTGCACTTTATTACGAGAGATTCTATCGGGAAGTGAAATCGCTCAAAACATCAATTTATTACTGTATTCCAACTGACACCTAGAATTGAATGATTTATTTACCTTTCTTGGAAATCTGGACGGGTCTCACAATAACGCTTGCTCGAAGCGATAGGCTTCGAGTTAAAATCACCATTACTCACTCATGGAAAAGGATTTTTAGTGCTTAAAAGAAAAAAAAAATAATTGAGTCTTAAATTGAATTGGACATTGGGACAATTAAAAGAAAGCGATGACCGAAGAAGCTTCTCAGAGTAACCTTGAATATTTTGCAGGTTTTTTTTAAGGTTGAAAAATTTTTTAGTTCGAATTATAAATCAAATATAAAACCTTATGTTAATACACGGAAACCCCGTTTCAACGAACTTCAAGAAACCACAAATTGTGTTCGTTGTAGCGAAAATTTCGCTGTAATGAAATGTAAGCACTGAAATATGAATGAAATCGCGACTGAAAACAGGGGTGTCTCTTCGGAGCAAGGGCGCGCCCCCCTAATAATCCGCAGACCCCAAAAGTCAGAGCCCCCCCCCAAATAGAAAAATACCCCTCAAAACAGTCCTCCCTAAAAATTTAAATCGCGCTGTCTGCCCCCCCCCCCCCGGTGGGCACCCCTTGCTGAAAATTTATTTCGTTGAACAAAATATGAATATACAAATCGGCCAAGATATTTTCAACGCCCCTACAAGCATCTTTCGCGCATTGAAAATATGTTTTTCAAATTTCGTCTTGTGTATTTTCACTATTTTTCTTGAGGGGGGAAAAATCAAAATCTAGCATAGTGAAAAGTGGGGGAAAAACGCAATTTAACTTTTTATTGTTTTAAATTTTTAATGTCAAACATTAAAAAAAAAAAGCACACAACTTTCCCTTCCCACCCATGTTCCCCCATCTCTTCCTTTGAAAGTTATTTTCTATGTTCTGATAATTTTTTTTGGTCTTTACAGTTTTTGTATATTTTACTCCTCAAATGAATTTCACGCTTCAAAAAAATGTCAAGAAGAATTTTCACACATTGATAAAACCAAGGCAGCCGATCAGAGGGAAAATGACAGACTCTGAGAACTTTAAAGCCTTCTCTCGACTCCCGCTTCATTATCCCCAAAATTAGTCCGACTCCACAAGCATTGGCAGACTTGCGGACTTCGAGAGAAAATGACCGAATCCAGGGGCGTAGGAACCGGGGGAGCTGGGGGAGCTTGAGCTCCCCCTGGAATATTTCAGACTGGCTTAGCTCCCCCGAAAAAAATATCGCACTCCAGCTTTTTGCAGTACATTGTCTACCTAAAACCTGATTTCAAAGTTATAATAATCTACCTTTTCTAGAAATTTCCACACAATAAGCAACAAAGCCAGGGCTGCAGAAGAGCCAAGTCGAACCCCTTGTCAGTTTGGTCATCGGGTCCCCACTCCCCATCAAATAGTCGTGCTGGCGTTCACAGAAATTTGGGAACTCGTAATAAATGACTTTTACGGGCCCCCTCCATATTGTTTACCTCTACGTCCCAACATGTGTTATTCCTCCCCCCCCCCCTCTCATTTAAAAAATCTCTGCCTCCTTCAGGCTCGTGCAAACAGGTGACCCTACTCCCCCCCCCCCGTACGCACCTCTATAAATAGTTAAAATTTACACTACTACGATTCCAAAGTGCTTGGCCCTTATAGTTTTCGTTTAGGCTGACATAGCCTTTTTACGACCCTGAACAAAACAAGGGGGAGACGGAGTGGTCAGTACACTTGGGTTTTCCTCTTTCTCATTGTTTACAAACCTCTCGATTCCCGGGGGGGGGGGGGGAGGACAAAAAAATTAAAGATAAGTTATCCGCATAGGATAAGTTTATGTTCTTAGTTTTGTATGCCGTTGGTATGTCACATGCTCATAAAAAAGAGATACTAATCGTGAGCGTTTAAATATTAATAGTATAGAAGGTGCTCCAGATATAACTATCGAAAAGAAGGTTTCTAAGGTAAGCAACATATCCAAATAATTCAAAAATATTTCATTTTAAGTTATCCCAGGTACAATCGACAGAATTTCCAGCAAACCCATTGAAATTTGTTGATTACTTGCAAAATTTAACGTGAAAGTTAAACTAAAAGACCGAGTGGTCATATTTTTTATTTTTTTAATTTCTATTAAAAAAATTTAAAAAAGAAAGATAGAAAGAAATAACGAATGCGGGAAAAGAACGAAAAGAGAGAAAATTCTCATTTCTTCCTCTTTTTTATTTTTTCTCTTCATAAAAAGTTAAGCCTCGACAAAAAAAAAAAAAAATTAGCGCGTTCCCAAAATTTTAATAATGTAGTTACATAACAAAAAATAATCCTAAACTAATTCTAGAGAGATTATGAACGTATATTTCGGTCTTTGAATTCTGTTTCGATCAAAAAATACGATCAGATCGTAAAAATATCATTGTTTGATGACCCATCGAAACCGAAAGTAATCTGCTGTCAGGAGACATAGACATAGCCCGAGATATATATTATTCGAACTAATTTTTAAACTTCTATAAAACTTATATTTATTATTTTTGATTATAAATATTGTCAAAAGAAACCTAAATCAGTGGCATGCCCAGAAATTACTTTTATGGATGTGTATCACTGCTGGGATAAAAATTAAAATAATAATAAAAAAAAATAAATAAATAAAAACGCTATTTCCAGAACTACGGAAAAAAATATAAAAAACCTCTGCGTCCATCATTTTGTTATATTTAAAACCATCAGAAATTGATTTTTTTCTTTATGAAGTTATAAGATTGCAAAGATAAATATCATTTAAAGAATTCTAAAAGTACTACAGCAACCAAAATTCACACTAATCAAAATTAGTGAAATCTTCATCAGAATATCCATAAAAATCTTTCAACAATTGCAAACACTGGTATAATGTAAGAAAGCTTAAAAAGTGCTAGTTTATTGAAACAAAAAATTTTGAACGTGTAAAGACTTAACGAAGTTAAATTTATTCCCCTTGTTTGCTTTCTCAAAATTAAGAGTTTGTCACTGTCAGGTGTTTCCATACTAAAAAATGTGCACGAGGGCACTCGAGCATCCCACAAAATGTTTATGGAGTTCTGGGCAATGCTTTTTCATATACATTTCAAACACATTTCAGGCGTACTGTTTCTCCGCCTCCCTCTTTCGTTTATTCCCCTCATTCATCATCAATTCCCTGAAAAGAACTCCTGAACACCTTGTATTCCAACAATAATGGGAGATGAAATAATATTCCGTTTTTGGAGCGTCAATTTCAAAATTATTGGGCCCCAAAGATTAACAAATATGATCTACAGTCGTGTTTTTTAGACTACAATCTCGAAAAATTTTCTGAGTGGTCTCTGAAATTCTTCTCACTGATCAATAAAAAAAATGATGAAAATTAAGTTTTTGAAACTACAATTTCGAACAATTTTATAAAATTCAGCATTAAAGATCACTCGCTAGGACTTTAATTTCGAAAATTTTCCAGAGAGCCCTAGAACCTCTTCTTTTCCTGACATCACTGAAGATTGTCTACTTCTGTTTTAAAGACATTAATTCCGAAAAATTTCCAGGGAGGGTACTCGAACCTTTTCTCCCCTTAACATTACCAAAGATCGTCTAAAACTACGTTTTTAGAACAAAGTTTCGGAAATTTTTCGGAGGTTAAACCCCGGACCCCTCTATTCCTACGTACTCATCTTCAAGTACTGACCGACCACCTTCCAAAACCAGAAGTTTTGTTAAGTGCCCTCCATCCCCAAAAATTCTTTTTGCGCAACTGCTTCTGCCCCTTGGGTCCCAGACCTTCCCAACCCCATGACCCCCAGCTCCCCCAACGTTTACAAAGTTCCTACGCCACTGACCGAATCTCAACCTTTCACCCCAAAATCAATCCGACTCCAACTCCAAGCCTTCGTAGCCCTGGAAAACACCCAAGCAACATCTCTGCTAGTTATATGAAAGCGACAAATTTTTATTCTCTCCTATTTCAAATAGATATTCTTGTAAAACACGAGTTCAAAAATAGGCTATAGAATTTCTCAAACTTATTCAAATCGCAATTAGGGTTGATAAGATACCTTTAAAATTCTCGGATGATCCAATCAAATCTGAAGGAAATAGAAAAAAATTGTTCAGATAAAAACACACACAGAAAAAGCAGTGTGTGTGTAACCTTATTCATGCTTAACTTCTGATGAAACATAAACACTTTCCTGAGTCATTGAGTTCATATCATACGAAATTCTGAGGCTGCTAAAATATTTTCTAATTAAAAATTTATAAATGTTAGAAATATTGAGATCAGACCTAAGTAGGCTCGAAATTAGAAAAGTTCGGCCGATGATATTTGAAGCTGAAGCTTTTTTTTTTTACATTTCCATTTTTTACATCTGTCGAATATTTTACATTTTAGTTGCTTTTAGGCTAAAATAGTCGTCACAGTCGCCAACTCTTCAAAATACTCGCACTAGTCGCTTTTTTAGTAGTTAGTGGCAGCCCTGAGATCTGAATTTACCTGCGTCACTATTCAATAATAATTACAAATAAAAAGAATAATTTGAAATTAGATTTTTTTTATTATTATTTTTTCACTAACGACTTTTTCTTATTTGTAGAATTAAAGTAGCTTGATAACACCACCCCTTCCTTACCATAATTTAGATAACACAACAAAAGTAAAGAGCAAATAACTCACCAAGAGATCAGAGAAAGGGTTTGAAAACCAATAAACTTCTGGCCGATGGAGCACCTAAAAAGTAAAAGATTATAATGAACGCATGTCGTGAAAATCAATAAGTTTATCAATGTATTCATCGAACACTAACAATACTGTTCAAAAGGTAACTAAACCTGGAAATAACAAAACAATCAAGACTTATTTAAAAACAAATACACATAAATTGTTTTTAAAATATGTGGGATTTGTAAAAATATGTGGGAAGAAAACGACGCACACATTTAAGAATGATTCTCTGAAGCATGTCAAGTGATGAAAAAAAGGTCATTAGACTTGCTTTTGATATGACGAACCCCAGCACTATCTGACTACTTTCCCAAACATTCCAAAGAAAGAAAGAACAGTCACAAACCTAAATGTTTAACATTCTTGTCTTTTTTTTTTTTTTCTTTTTATTCAATCACGATATCATCAAATATTAGGTTTTCTTTTAGATATCGCTCAGCACCAACAAACAGTAGTGGTAAATCTCAGAAAAAAAAAAGCACTAATGAAAATCAAGGTTTTACGGAATACTATATTTAGCGGACTTTTTCTGAAACACTACAAAACGCGACTGCGGAAAACGTTATGCTAACTATTCTGGTTGAGTTTTGTAGTCTAAATTAAAAGTACCTTTAAAGTGCGAACATTTTCCTTCAAAATTATCAAATTTCAATGATATGCCACAATTGATCATAACCTTTGAAAGTTGTAAGACACCAGTATGTTAACTACAGTAAAACGCGTTTTATTGCAAGGAAGATCATTACATAGATTTTAAATCAATACTATTTGTTCAATAATTATAAACTCTAATATTTCCTTGAATTTTAGTCGCACATTTGAATTTTTGGTGTTTGTATTATCTTTCAATGGAGATTATTTCCCTCATGCAGTGAGGGGGAGAAGAGACTTGGAAATCATATTGTAACGGATCCGGTGAGACTTCCAACTTACTTGAAAGGACGACACAGTTCTTGATAAAAACACAGGAGCTTTATTTACACTATGTACAGGAGAAATAGTTAACAACTGCTAAAATAATCATCAGCAATTAAGCAAATATCACTCAACACCGTAAACTCAACGGTTACACACGTATTTACTTCCAAATACGAAAACAACACAGCGAAATGCCTCGCTATAAACAGAGCTAATACACACTCTCAGTACAAATTCTCAATCGAAACTAAACTCTTTATCCAGCGTAACGGTTTATATACACACCGAAAGAAATCTCTCAAATATTCCAAACGCTTCTAGAAAATAGTAGACCGCTATCAAATTTTATCAATGAACAAAAAAAAAAAAAAAAGTAGGGGGTCGTATACTTTAGCCATATGTTAAGGGGTTGTATATTCATTACGGGAAACTATTTACAGGTTACGTTACTACAATAATAACTATTTACAGGATTTGTAACAAGATAAAAAGTTAGGTTTTGAACCGATTCAGTTTTTTCTTAATTATTACTTTATTCACATTTTTTATATCTCTGAATCAAATTTTGACCATTTTTTAAAATTGGAAGTATGTACCTAGGACTAACGGTTGCGAAAATAGGACATGATGTATATGTATGCATTTCCAGCAGCAATTTCCATGCGTCCAAAAATACAAAATTAGCGGGAAGAATGCCGAATGTGAAAAATGGAGAAAAAGAAGTACACAAAGCTGGAAATGAAATTCAATTTTTTGTCATTAGTCTACTATCGAAAAGTTCTGAAACTAGCACAATCTGAATTCCAAAAATATCTACAAATGAATAATTAGTTTTTAAAGGATTTTGAAAACTAATTTCAGTAAAGTTAAATTCGGAACAATTTCGGACACGGAAGAAATAATGAGCAGGATGTAAATTTGTTCCTTGTAATAATAAGTACAATTTTAGCACGGAGAATGCTGAATGTGAAAAATGGGAAGAAAAAAGCAAACAACATTGGAAATCAAATTAAATTTTTGTTCTTAGCCTACAATCGAAAAGATCTAAAACTTGCACAATATGAAAATTTGTAAATGAATATTTGGTTTTTAAAAGATTTTGAAAACTAATTTCTGTAAAATTAAGTTCGGAACAATTTCGACCATGGAATAAATAATAAACAGGATGTAAATTTGTTATTAGTCGGCGATACACTGCAATTATGAGTGGAAAAAAAAAACACTATTAGTTTTCTGCCCAGTAGCTATTGTATTGATTTTCCCACACTGTTCTTAATTTGCCTTTCATACGAATTCTTACAAATATGCTATAATTCAGCAGAATAATAAACAATGGAACGCACAGGTTGCTGCGTGCAATTTTCAATTTAATTCATTTTTAGCTTATTTTCTTTTAATGCTTGCGGAAAACTCATCGCTCAGTTCCTATTCTGTTTTCTTTGATCAATTAAAAAGGTATGAGGTAACATCATACACACGAGTTCTTTGTTTCAAGTTCTTACAAAAAAAAAAAACCTTGGAAGTTTTTTTTTTTTTTTTCAAATAGTTCAAGATTTCATTGAACTTTGAAAGCCAAGGCATGTTGTGGATATTTAAACAAACGTTTTCTTATGTACTTCAAAACAGGACATGAACTAGTTTTGACATTTGTTTAAAAGTTAGTGAATAACTTCCTTTTATTTATCTTTTTTTTTTTTCAAAAAATTCACTAACTCAAACACTAGCTGTTCGCAGAAACACAAACAACACTTTTGGACTAAAAGCTTTTTTTCTCATCGTACTAAACAACGGGTTCGAAATTTAAATGTTTATGCAAAAGATTCATTGTTGAACGAAACTCTTAAATTCTTCGCATAATGTGATGTTATTGAACTCGGAAGTGTTTTTGTTTTCAAGAACTATGTTTATATTTTCAATAGTAACAGAAGCATTAAATTGAAACGAAAACGAAATTTTTGTAATGTTTACCATAGGATTGCAACAAACTAAATGTTAGTGGCTCCATACACAAATACTACAGGTTCAACGTCCTCAAGCAGTCTATGTGAAAAATAATTTAAAGCGTAATAGAAGCGTTAAATTGAAACGACTTTTTTAAAATGTTTACCACAGGATAGCAAAAAAAAAAAAAAAGAAAGAAAAACTAAATGCGAGAAGCTCCATGCACAGATATTACAGGTTCAATGTTCTCATGCAGCGTAAGTTTTCAACAACCATTAAAAATGTAACATTTTATAATATTCTTAGTACCTAACACACAGCTAATTGAAATAAAATGTTTGACTTATGCTTGAAATGTTAGGAGACTTGAAAATAATTGAAAAACGCACAAATAGCAACAAGGATTGCAAAATGAGAATTGCAATTCTTAAAGCTATTACCTTAAGTTCTTTTTGGAATTTTGTAGCTAAATTCGGCAATTTTTTTTTTTAAATGTTCCCCGAATTTAAGACCTGGATGGGGGAACGAGGGCAAATTATTTATGCATAAAACAAAATATGTTTTACTAAGATCTTTCAATTGCTACATATTTTTTTAAAAAATAATATTACACTAATCTATGGTTTCCGCAGATCATAATATCGTTAAAAACTTCAGGATTTAGTACATGACATCTCTATTGGTATACAGTTACAATAGAACCTCGTTTATCCGGCCCACGTTAATCCGGGTCTTCGGATCATCCGGATTAAATTTGTAACCATCGGCTTTCTTTTTTGATTTATGAACGACAAAGCATTTGTGTGAATATTTTTCATTCAAAAAAAAAAAAAAAACAAAACAAAACACCACAGGTGTTTGTAACAGAAGACAATAGAACAGTTCTTAGTTAAAAAATGATGTGAAAAATTTAAATTTCTTTAAAAACTTTGCGAATAATTCTGTATAATTTCGTTACAAAACATTGGTTTTTATCGTTATGAACAATTCATTTGCTTATTAAATGATTTTTTCTGCTTACCACTCATACTATCCGATTTATCCGGATTTCATCATCCGGATAAACGAGGTTGTACTGTGTTTTAATAAAAACTGGGAAAATTTTAATGGTTCTACTTCAGTTTTTTTTTAATTTTTTTTTTAATTTTTTTTCTTTTAATGAGATTGGGGGGGGGGGGATAAACGAAAGATGGTGCAGTAAACGAACCGGTTCAACAAATGGACAAACGTAACCTTTTCTAGTTATTTCTTTTGTAGTATTGTATAGCACTGAAGAAAGTGTTGCCAATTCAACTTTTGAAAACTCATTTTTCTTTAAACTGATCCTTCACTGATGTGTGCTCATTCACTGGACGAACTATTCTATAGGATATAATTTCAAAAAATTCAACACAATTACAGGAACTTCATTGAGCAGTAATCAGATTTCATTGCTCCAAGCCTGTAATTCAACAGCATATCTTCAATTTCAAGAGATAAGCTCCCAACAGCTTAGAGGAGAAAATTGCAAAGCCACCACTGTTGTCCGTGCTTTATCTACTGTTGTGGATTGCACAGAGCAGCTATACAGTTCCTCGAAGAGCCCTACACACAGCCGCGCATCGGCTTCTTCGCTGTAGAATATTAAGTACGCTGACGAAGTAATTGAATCACAGAATGGCGACGTCGACCGTTTTCTAATGAAATTCACAAGAAATACATTCCTAAGTCAGGTTTTCCACAATTTTCACTTATGAAGATCGTAGCAATTCGGCACGCTTTCTTCGTCTCCAGATTGAAATCGCTGCTAAAGGAACCCAGGCCACTTGAGGTGCATTGAGTTGTTAAACGATATTTCAGATTGAAATATTAACTTCAAAATCATTTTTTTCCTTTAAATATGAAGGCTCAAATGAACAAGGTAAAAAAGAGAAATACCTTCTTATGAGGCAGGAAGAAAAATTTAAATTACACACAGCGTAAGGTCTTTTGATCTGCTGACATAGAGGATCATGCCCATCGGTCTGAATTAAAATCCCGGCCAGGACATAGGTTATTAATTAATATTACACTGATTCTTGATTATTTCTTTGTGGTTCGTAACTCGCTCTAAGCTTTAGACCCCCCAGAGATCAATATGCAGTGCTCAGAGGGCACTGCATGTCGGTCTGTTCAGTCACATATAAGTGAACAAGATGGTCAATCGTCCGATTACAACCAAATTGCCAAACCTAATGCTCCAAAATATATAGAATCAAATTTGGCTTACTTACTTTAATAATCGACTTTGGAGCTTCATCTAGCTTCTAAAAAACATAGTTCAAGAAATATGTGAATTCAGTGATTTTGCCAAGTCTCTCCCATTTCTCGATATTTTTTTATTTTAACGATTATCATTTTATTTTTTTATTTGTTACGATGATTTTACCTATGCACTTTTTCTTTTTTTAAAAACGCATTGCAGCAGAATGGACAACCCTCAGTGTTGATGCTCACGTTCTGTTGGTTTTACTAGATTTAATTGAGCAATCCGAATTGTCTTTATACTGATTCCTATATAGAAAGTAAATGATAGCAATTGTTGCCCCATAGCAATGTGTCCTGGGTCAAACATTTTTAAACAGAGTAAAAAGTTCATGCAATACACCAGGCAGCCCGGCTATCATATCCAGAGATTGCAGTTTCGTTCTAATTAGAACTCATCAGTCTAGATATTAGTGAATATTCGAGTTGGAGCACTGCCTTAGAGGCAAATGCCATCTCATTGAAGCTGAGAGTGGCAACTAACTGGTATATGAAGTAAATTTACCTCTTCAGCTAGTGTCCGCAGCATGGTGCGGTTCGATTCGTGAATTGAGAGTAGAAGTAAGTTACCGCCCCTTCGCCACAAGGGCGGATTCAGGGGAGGGTCAAAGGGTCAGCTGACCCCCCCTGTGAGAAGAATTTCATTATGATTATTATTAAACTTCAATTCTTTAGATCCGAAAAAATAATACATGAAATCAATGTCAATTTTTTTATTTTTCTTTGCTCGGTTCTGTAAGGTAGTTCTTATTTGGCGCGTCATAATTCAAAGAATTGATTGGGTTTGTTTACTGGGGTATTGCTATTTTGATTTCTTTGTTCATTTTCAAAAGCACAAATTTCTCTAGTGAGCTTAACTTTTTCCCCAGTTCTCCTCCCCTCAAACCACATGTTGTTCGTGTCATGTGTGCTTTCTCCTACTATTTATAGATATAATTAAAGATTATGGTAACATGACCAGCATATCTGCCGAAAGAAATGTGACTTTTGATGAAAATTTGAGGGAATATGATCCATGGCTAAGGCTGCGACATTGAAAATTTAGGGGGAGGGAAGGTAATTTGAATGGGTTTTGACATGGGGGGGGGGGGGGGGGGGTTACTCCGTAGTATATGAATAGGTACGCTCTCATGCATGGAATGATGGACAAGCCTGCTTAACTGCTACTTTTTTTTACGTAGGAATAATAACGATATCCATAGAAACTTGACCCCTCTTATAAAAATTTCTGGATCCGCCCCTGCTTCGCCAGGGCTAAGGCAGAACAACATGCAATATGTCATACAGTCCGGTTATTACATCAAGAGACTAGCTGGTAAGATAAATTTACTTTATCTACCAGTTTGTTGGCACTCTCAGCTTCAATGATATGACATCTGCCTACAGCTCGGTTATTCTCTTATCCAGACTGATGAGTCCCAGTTAGAACGAAACTGCAGTCTCTGGATGTGATAACCGGGCTGTCTGGTATATTGCATGTTGTTATTCTTTAGCCCTGGCAAATCGGCAGTAACTTACTGCTATAGTGAAATATTAAATGTAATAAGATTTGTGAGAAAGAATGTGCTTCAAAAGGGGTCATTAAATCAATAAATGTACACATCGTATTGATCAAAAAAGGATGGATGCAAGGAGTCAGATTTGTTATTGTTGTCCCTCTTGGTTACTGTCCGTGCCATTTATTGTAGTTTGATGTTTTACTAGTGAAATCATGAACACACAGAAGTTATTTAACGCAGCATAAAGTTATTAGGTGTTTTTAAAAGGTAGAGTACAACTGGAATCATGTATTTTAGCAGATTGTCCTTCGAGGTAAAGAACTTTCGTAAAAGGGTTCAGCGCGATTGTAATGACATGGATTCGTTTTTTTACAATCGGATAATGGCCAACTTTGGCAAGTGTGATTATGAAGAGTCGGTTTTGAGACTTAGAAGAAGGCATAGACCGATAGTTTTTGCTACAGCTTTCATTCAAACGCAAGAATATTTCGGTTGAAACTATAAAAACTCATAAAAGAAATATACTTATTCCATAACTAGCAAAATTCAGGAAAGATCCGTAAATTTGAAAACCAGTTCTCAAAAGTAAGCAAGCATTCTAAATTAAATGCATTATGAGCAAACTACGTTCAACATTTTCATTATATTCTTCAGTTATTTTTTTTTTACCTTTATGCTTGGCATCTCTGTCGTTGTTAGTGCGGAAGGAAGGGTCATGTCTCTCAGAATTGCGTGCGATCTGTCATTTGCATTATTTTTACAGCTGTGTTCTAGGCAATATGTACTTTCATCACCAGTAGCATTTCTGCTTTTAAGTGCAACAGATCTTTCACGCGATGTGAAATATTCTGGCAACATCAGTGCTTCCCCAATACGA
Organism: Uloborus diversus; assembly: GCF_026930045.1. NCBI lineage: Eukaryota > Metazoa > Arthropoda > Arachnida > Araneae > Uloboridae > Uloborus > Uloborus diversus. Next base: position 160,314,762 of record NC_072734.1, on the reverse strand, counting down.
ACGGCACGTGCACGTGACCATTTGCCCTAGTTACATTTCGCCAAACTATGCAGAATTTAGGATTAATAAAAACACAGGACACAATGACAACAAGTAATGATATCGTCGCAAATATCAGGGCTTCCTGCAACACTGCGTTCTGATATTAATTTCTTATTCCAATTATTTATACACATAGTATGGATCTGATACGTTGAAACATAACATTGACAATGTTGACTTCTTTTTCGGGAATTTAGTGAAAAGAAAGGACGTGTTATTGGCGAGGATTCGAGTTGGAATCCTTTCGTCGAACTACAGTCGACTCAAGCTACAACGCGATCCGACTTACGCGAAATGGCTATAACGCGAATTTTTCACGAGTAACGAATTTTAGAGCTAACGCGTATTTTTCGCCCACAACATGAATTTTTATGAGGAAGTATCAGCTTTGTTATTGGCTACTAAATATTGATTTCGTGAATGTTATTACGTCCCTTTGAGCATCACTGACAGTCAAAGTTCCCACGCCAAACTAGTCTATTGCATCAAATAACCATAATGGCACCTTAGTGTCACCTTCATCTAAAGTTTGAAAATGTGAAGAAAAAAAAGAAAGTTTCTGATGAATTTTTTTTAAAAGGCTAAGATTCTCGATATGCTTGAACAATTACAAAACGTCGAAGATAGCGCGACAAAAAGTATGAGTGAATCTTCCATATGTACAATTAAAAGTCAAAACAAAAAGATGTCCGTAAAAGTTTAGAACTTAGTTTCAATATTGAAGCTTGCAAAGCAGTCTAGCAAAGTAAAAATTATGAAAATGGAAGCTACGCGAGCTCTTGCATTGTGGATTAATAAAAAGATCAGGTAGAGGAGATGTAGCCACAAATTGAAACGTTTTAAATAAAAGGTGAAGCGTATTTAAAAATGCATTAGATAAGAATAATGATCTGATCTTGGAGCATAAATCATCACTAGTATCCTCATTTTTTAACTCGTAAATATTGCTACTGTATATACTGTGCAGTATTATTTTGTGCAACATTTAAATTTTACTGCATGCAGTGCATACCTTGTTGTTTTATTTTATATCTTTTATTCCCATTGGTCATTCATTTTGTGCATCTTAAGTATTTCATGTTGAATAACAGTTTTTTATTTTTTAAATACAGTAAAAGTTCAGTTCTTCATGGAAGAAACTGTAATGGCTAAGAAATGCTTTAGAGCAGTTTGAGGGGTGTTTATAAGTGCCTAAAAGTATTTGGTATGCTTTAAAAAATTTGTATGCATATATTTTTCCACAACGCGAAAATTCAACTTACGCGAGGAGTCTTGGAACGCATCTCTCGCGTAAGTCGGAACTTGACTGTACTGTATACGAAAGTAAGCCAATTCAACTCAGCGCCAATTACCGTTCCCTATTGCTCTAGAAAGAAGTAAAAATTGTGAAGATCATGTCTTTACTACTCAGAGTCACACTATACAATTCTAGAATAAAGCCATATTGTGTTCTATCCATTATTTATTGATTTTGGAACTAGAACAAGTTGTAGATTATTAAAACTTGTATTTTAAATTTTTAATCTACAATGCACCGCAACGTTCCTTTCTGAATGCTCCACATTTTCTGGATAATAAATAGATTTAAATTAATCAGCGAGCCTCAGACCATCAAACTAGGTTATTGTCCAACTCAATAAAAACATTTAAATCATTCGAGCGTATACGCAGTCCAATAAGGCATAAATATTTTACGCAACTTCTATAACCAAGACTTATTCTTTCAAATTTATTGGCAACAACTTCCGGAATGCTAAAGCATGTCCGTAGAGTATTTTACAATCAATCATTCTGGAATGATGGAAAACGTAAATATAGATGAATCATTTCATAAACAAAATCATAAGACGATGACGACCACGTTGAAAATTTGGCGATTTCATACCTGTATCAAACAGAAAATTTGATTATTCTTAATCAATAAACAACGAAGCAATGAATCATGCCAGTGATGAAACATGGCTATAATCTAAATGTCAAAAGTAAATAATTAAAAATGTTAGAATCGTCGAAAATTTTGACATTTTGTAATTGGTTCTGCTGGTTAATGATCCAAATCTAAACTTTTATTTATAATCAAACGAATACACAATCATTTTTATGTAAAGGAGATTGTATAAGTCAGCTCTTTATTTGATAAGATAAAAAGGATCTTTTCGATTGGAGGGAGTCTGGAATTGCCCCCAACATTTGAAGGGATCCAAAACCTTTTTAGCAGGATATTCACAGGTGCACGTACCAAAACAGTTGACTACAACTCAATGCAAAGTGCGAAATGTTCTACATCCATTTTTTTCCCTCACAGAATAAAACGTAACTATTAAAAAACAACGCGCCATGTGCATTATTTTTATTTTAGTAACAATTGAGTACTGACGTGTACAACACATCATTTTCGATTTTGTGACAAAAGCATCTTGCTGTCAATGTCACGCCTTTTCTCTGTAATTGGTTAAACCAAAATTTTGACTCATGACAAATGTTTAAAAACCATGAAAAGTGACGCTACAGCTAAGGATGATATACCTTTTTTGATTAATTTTACTCAGTATGAAGCTGTTTGTGGAAAAGATCAAGATTAAGAATTTACTTTCTCTTAAAAATTAAACTTCGGTGAGCCCCTGAATCCTACGCAGACAATCAACATGATTCACAATACTGATAAATGACTAAGGATTTCTCCCAATTAGACTACTAATTTAACGAAGCCATGCCTATTATTTATAACGGGTCGTATCTCATTTTCACTTGACTTCATTCTCAGAACATTTGAGTGGAGTTTCATACACTGAAACTTCCTGTTCTTCGCTTTTTTTTTAAGGAGATTTTTCAAAACAACATGCAGATCATTACGTCACTATCAAGAATGTGTGCTTTAAGTTGGTTCTGCTTTTCTTTTTCCTTAATACGATGAACTCTTGATAATCCGCGAAATAGGGTGGGACGGTAACCGCGGACAAGCGAAAACCATGGATAATCCGAATAATAGGTAAAAAACGATACTAGTATATACAATAGCTAGAAATATGAATAATACACATATATACATTTAAATTACAGCTAAAAACATTGCTACATTGCATCTACTAACATTTAATGTAAAAAATATACGTAAAAGCTAAAAAGCCACAAGAGAAAAAAAATGAAAAGACCCGCAAGTACTCCGGCCGCCGATAATCGGGAGTTCACTGTACTTTCAATTTTTTTACAAATAAAAAAATGAAGATTGGGAGTACACTCCGTTTTTCAAGGGTTGTATTACATTAGTATTACATAACGGATCATTTCACACAAAAAAAAAAAAAAAAAAAAAAAAAATCGTCCTTATCAAGATCCAAAACAAACTAATTTTTATCTATTGCTCGAAGCATAAAAACATATGATTCTGATATGCTGGAAGAAAAAATCTTCTCGACAAACGTGGTATCAGAATATTTAATGAATACTAATTTGGATTAATTAGGAATTAATAAACTGCTCCACATAGATATTTCAAACATCATGATTTCACAATCGCAAAAAATTAAAATAAACGTAACTAATCTTCTAATTCAAAAATAAATGCTGCACTGGATACTAAACGGATAACAGTTATAACTCTTGCTCTAGTTAGTTTAGAAGCCTGAAACAAATTATCTCATGTAGAAAAATTATTATTTTCGATTGGTATAATACTTTTAACTTTTGTCTTCAAATTACTCAAATACATTATGAATAATAAATTGCCAATTTTCTATCAACATTTTCATTCATTAAATCTACTCAGGGCCGAGACCATGCAAAACGTCCTCCCCGGAATTTTCCGAATTCGACGGTACCGGTAAGGTACTCCCGTCCGTTTCCGAGGAAATACTGCGACAGAAGATATAAAGAGAAGCGAAAAGATTTTTAAAACATATTAACATTTAGAAAGAAAACATATTTACAACTTCCAAAAAATTCAAACGCCTTTAACTGTTTTTTGGGAAAAGAAAACCTAAAAAATGATATCAAAGATAAAAAAAAAAAGAAATGAAAAAAAAAGGTAACCCTATTTTGAAACATAATTTCTTATTCCAACCCACAAAAATAAAAATCACGAAACCGATAAGCAATTTTTTTGCGGATGTGGTCGAGACAATGACATTCCAAGTAAGAAAATTTAAATGAAATGATCTACTGAGCCTTCATAAAAAATTTTCAACTTCCGAACACAAAGAACAGCTATTTAAATTTTACAGTCTACCTGCCAAGCGCGTCCTTCAAATGACCAACATCTGCCAACCACCACGTTTTAAACACCTGTTGGAATTCTTTTTACCCTTTATTTTTACGGATGGAACTAGGTGTGATGCATCATGAAAGTATTTATAAACATCTGCTGGATTTTCAGAATTGAAAATCGCAGCTGGTGGAAAGTTGAACTACATTTCAGGGTCTACTTATCGCTCTGGGGGGGGGGGGATTTCGACACATCTATCATTTTAACCAGATCAGCTCTTTAATTGGGGCACAAATAAATTCTAAAAAGTTAACATTTTAGAAATGTATGTATTTTTAAAAGTGAAATGAAATTTAATTTAAAATGAAAGCTAAGGAATGGTTCAACATCGGTCCATATTTCCCTTTTTTGGGAACCGTTAAATATTTTTGCTAGTTTTGTATAATGGAAATAGTTTTGTCTTTCTTTCGTTTTCCTTCCTTTTTTCTTTTTTGAAATTTTTTGAAGTGTAAACATTTTTTGATGGATATACAAATTTATAGAGGGAACATATCGTCACCTCAAAGCAACAGTAGGATATCTTACGGGATTTACTGTGTTTCTGTTGCTCTGAGGCGACGATATCCGAAATTGACCTTTGCCATAAACCAATACATCAACAGAAATTGTTGCTGCAAAATAGTTTTTAACAAAACGTTTAAAAAAAAAATCCTCTAACTGTATTTTAAAAGTTATTTTTTAAAGTGTTGCGACTCCACCAAAAATTAACTCATGACTCATTAGTGGGTCTTGACCCCCCAGTTTAGGCTACGCTGCTCTAGTAAATCATGCCCATAATATTTTCACAAGAATGCTGAATGCAAGGAAAAAAAATGTATCTATAATTTAAAAATAAGTTAGGGATCCACAAATGATCACGCTGTCATGACCAATAAAACAGGGCCGCAACTAGATTTTTGTTTCGAGGGGTGTTTTACCCAACACATGTCTTGAGAAACTTATGTGATCAATTATTCTATTGATTTTTGTTATAATAGTTCATCCGAAGATTACGGGGAGATTACTGATTGAGACGGTCTTGGCCTGCCCTAAGCTGTAGTGCCGAAAAAGAAGAAGATTACGGGGATGCTGCTTTAGAGACACTAACATGAGTAAATAAAAAGTTGATGTTTGTATTTATTAAGAGGATAAAAAATGTGTGCACTACATGATTTCTTTGTAAACCAATTAAAAAATCTAATCATTTTTAATAACTCAAAAGAAGAGGTCCGTGCACACGAATTCTATCTAGTTCTTAAACACATTTTTTTAAACACTTATTGAGGCAGCGGGAAGCAAAAGGGTGTAAGAAAGAATAATAAAATGTTTTGAGCAAAATGCATAGAAATTTCAAACCATTAGTCCCCGTGGAATGATGTTCCCAATAACAACAATAAAAATAGGTACTGCAGATACAGCACTTAGTTTATACAATTTTTCTCTAATACTAATTCAGTTTTCAAGTAAAATTGAAAACAATAATACTAGTAAAACCGACTCCTTACAATGAACGGTACATACACATCTGCTACAAAATGATAGTTCATTTCATCGGTGCACGGTTTGGAATTTGGAGCATTGTATTGATGCTACATACATCAAAACTTAAAAGAAATATTTATCGATTAAATTTTTATTGACAAATTTCCTTACTTTTAAGTAATTTTAGTTGCTTTTTCTAAAAAGACCACTGCTGATCCAATGAAGCATTTTAATCGTACGTGAGTTAATTCCCGCAGGAGAGATCACATGCAAATTTTTCACATGAACGAAGACGTTCAAATGAACGAGTTCAATGTACGGGTTAAGAAAAAGGAACGATACTCTGATGAACGGATCATGAAAAAGTACGACACTTCCCATTCCTAAAAAACAGCGTGCCTTCTTCAGCAACAAATCCTCGCCGGCTGTACTTCACTCAAGCCGGAGCGAGCGGCACTGTGGTGTGGTTTGAGTAGCGGTTTTTCCGTACGGTTGTGCGCAGCAGCATGGCTCTGGGGTTTACGCTAGTTTGCCAAATAGTAGTACAGGAAATTCTCTAAACTCTACCTATCAATGTAAAGAAACATTTAAACGAGTGTTACAAATAAATATTTCAATTATCAATTATGTTGTCAAACGTCCTGCTATGGTGGAGAGTGTCTCAACAGTTGACTTTCTTGCCGTCTGTCTTCTCTTATGGCTTATGAAACAAAAGCAGAATTTATCAAAAACAAGATTTTCAAACTCTGTGTTCACACTAGCTGATAATATGGCCACCCAATTCGGTTTTGGTTTATGCATTTTGATTGCACTTTTAAAACAAGCTGAATACTAATAATGATGGGCATAATTGATAGTTTTTGATGATCGAGGCATCGGACATAGAGTAGTTCTGAAAATCAAGTGATCAGTGTTCCAGTAAACCTCTCGCGATGTTTCTGTACTACAACAAATTGCAATGATATTTTCAAACCGTAAGAGAAAATGAAAGTTTCTGAGTAGGTAAAACTAGGGACGTTAAACACAGGGATACTTGACCCATGAGAATTTTTTCCATGAAAAAAATATTTAGAGAAAATTTTAAGTTACATTATTGGTTGACCAATCACACAACAGTATTTTGCAGGGCGATTTCAGAATTATTAGTGGTTTTCTAGAAATTCAGTGTTGAATGATTCTGCACATAGTATAAAGTAAAGTTTGAAGATTTTGGAATTTGTTAAAGTTTAACCTCGAATTGTGAGGAATATGAGTTTTAAAAGCATATATGTTTTAGTCACTTTTCTAACGACATATTGATACACAGTAATTTTATATAACTTCAATTTAAGGTGCAAAAAATTTAAAGCAAACAGAAGCTACTTAGGGAGCTTCGACCCAAGCTAACTAGGGAGACTTGACCACCCAAAGAGAAATTTGATATTTTTATTTAATTTGATGTTTTTTCAATGAATTTTTATTTATGAATTTATGAATAGCTAAAATATTGTGATTCAAGCTTAGTGATTTTATTTTATTTAAGCAATAACTCTAGTATTGCGAATATGAAGACCTGACTTTTTTTTAAAACTTAATGAATAACTAAAATACATAATATTTTGGTCTAATAAATTGTTTTTATTTGACAAATAACTAAAATACTAATAATCTTTAAGCCCAATGATTTTTTGCTTAAGAAAATGACTGAAATATTGTTTAGGTCTGAGCTGATTAAGTTTTGAATTTGATATCTGTTTTTCTGCTGATGTGGAGTAAAATTAATTAAAAAAAATATGTAACACTTTCACCTAAAAAGTGGACATTTTGTACATTACTTCAAGTATCACTTATTAAATGAAAAAAACTCAACAAACCAGCGTCTTTAATTTCAACATCTATGAATCTTCTTACATTCATGGGACACTTGATCACATATGTCGACTTCAAGAATAGAATTTTTTTGTACCATTTCTACTAAGACTCATGCTATTATTTGTAGCCATAGTAGTGTGCAAGATAAACTATTTATTCATATTTCTTTACTTCGTTCTAAATATTCTATTTAAAAAAAGGTAACTAAAACACTAAAAATTGGATCAAGTCTTCCTAGTTTCCCATATTCCGTTCTAAGATTTATAATTTGGCAGGGTAAAAGAAAAAAAAATTGCGTTGAATACCTTAAACAACAAATAATATTTGCAGACATGCAGAAAACATTTCAAGTTAAATTCGTTATCCATCTCATACTGCACAAAAGAATCATAACAGGTGTGTGAATAACTTGACTGAATGACCGAATGCACGTTTGAATTTTTGTCACTTGTTTTTTTTTCTATCACAGTACATGTGGCAGAAGCGGGGTTTGTGTGTGATCCAAGATTCTTTTTTTTTACTTAGATTATGCCCCCCCCTCCCTCCCCATGAACATAAATAACATAAATCAACAGAACAATCTGCTCAAGTGAACTGTAGAAGAAAATGTTACCTGAAAAAAAACCCGAAATAATATTTTTTTCTTTGAATGTTTCAAATGATGTCTTGCCGTTCTACCCACGCTTTAAAATATCTTCACTGCGAGAGAGCAATTAATTACAGAAATTAATTCAGGCAATTCAAAAACTAATAAGCGAAGAAGTAATATAGTATGTTAGAATAAAGATTTCTTTGTGGGGACTCCAGAATTGTTTTATAAAATCAGTGTTTTAAATAAATGTTAAATGAAGTGTCTTTCGAACGTTTTTGTACGTACAAAAAAATAAAATGCACAAATACAAATATTACATATAAGTGATTTTTTTTTAATTATTTAATGTATGAATAAATTAAAGTAATGTATGAATAAGGAAATGGATCTTTGGCCTTAGAGCCATTACAACGAAAAGAGAAAAGGAAAGCAGCTTTGTGCCACCTCAGATCTCTAATATAGAAGTCATCCTAACATAGAAAATAGATTTTTCCTTAAATTGTATTTCCTTTTTTCTTCCCTTTTCCCCCCATAAATATCTTGGGGGGTGCTTGAGCACTGCTGCTCCTCCGGAGTTGGCGACCCTGACATATCTTATACAGCAACTTGATGACTTAGATTACTAGTGCACAGGAGCTCACTGGAGCTAAACTCCTGCACTTCTTGTCAATAATCTGCTAATTTTAACATTTTAGGTTATTTAAAGCTTTTTAAGCGTAAAAATGAGTTGTGGAAACTTAAGACTCCAGTACTTTTCGTAAAAATTAAGCCCTGATTATAACTACATACCATGTCTAAAAAATATAGCAATATGAGACATTGCTAAATTACACCTGATTGCTGAAACACTTACAGATACAAAATACACAGATGAAGAGGGGTTGCACCAACCAGGGGTTGCCCAATGTCTCAAAAACGGGCCCTGGAGGAAGATATTCCTTGTAACCCCGAAACGCATTTCTGCAAGTAATGGGCAAAATGACGTTCTTTTCTCATCTGCTACGGACTGTTGTTTGATTTTGACAAAAAATTAATACCGATTTCTAAAAATTCACCAAGTTTTAAATGAACGGAGGACAACGGAATGTGAATGTTGACAACGTAGCAAACGCCTCCACGGCGCGAACGCAGCTGTGCGGCCGAAGAGCAACGCGGCACCTACACCGGCACCTGTCGGCAGAGAAACCATCAGCTGTGGTCACCCCGACCTTCAAGCCGACCGCTACTTCGGGTGATCGCCAGACCCACTTTCATTCTAAAATAGAACAAAAGAGAAAGGTGAAATGGAAGGGGGGGGGGAGAAATGTAAATACGCGAAAGCCATCTGCCGTTCTCAGCACGAGAATGAATTCAGAAAAAGTCAAACCCTTTTTCTTCGCCGTTAATTGACGAAAAAACCAGTTTGATATAAAACAGGGCATAACCGGTGACAATTCCGAGACAGAGACGCCTTTCTTTCTGTCCCCTGTTCCGGAGAACAGGTGGGAAACGGAAAAGGAGGTTTTTGAAGGCGACGCGCGCCTAACTGCTCTTGACACGCATTCCAATTAAAAATGTAAGCAAGAGCTGATGAAAATAAATAAACGATTCTCCCAAACGAGATATTTGGCATTGGGAAAGTTTTTTTTTTCTTTTAATTGCGAGATTCTTGTTATACTATAAAATAAGAATTCTCCTCAGGTATTACGTTGGGATCAGATATTTTCCAAGGGATAAGAATTGATGTCCTTTCACGTACGGAAAGCAGAAATACTGCAATTGGGAAAAATGTTTGGGGAACGCACCTTTTTTTAAATTTGTTTTAAGAAATATAGTAAATGTGATAGTGGTGACTGATTTTTACTAGGCCAGAAAAAGTCAGTTCATATTACTTATGCGAATTTTCACTTAAAAAGCAGACATTTATTTATATATTTATTCTTTAAAAGAACTTTGAAACCAATTTGCATTATTTTTACAATAAGAATCCGAAGTTTTGGGGAACGACCTTCCGCTTCAACTACAGCACTTTGTGTAGATACTTTTGCACTACTACTCTTTTTTTTTTGGTGCGGGAAAAGAAAAACTTAAGAAATTAGAAAAACAGACAAAATCAAAAGTTCTGCTAATTTTTTCACCTTAGCACCATTCTGTGGAGGCTCCAAAAAGTAACACAAAGTCCAAAAAAAAAAAAAAAAACCCTAATTTCTCTGCAGCAAAGTTTCTTCACCTACGAAAGTTCTATCGTTATGCCACGCTAGCAATGTTGATAATTATGCAAAGGGGAAGGAGGGAATAAAATACAAAATAATTTTTAAAAAATACCTGTAGCTAAATAAATATGCATAATACATTTAACAAATGCTCAGGCAGCTCTTACCTCTAACTCTCCTGGTGAGGTAGGGATTTAGAATAGGACCTTTGCATGCAAACGCTTTGTAATGTTTACATATCGCCGCCTCCAGAGCAACACTAAAACATCTAATCCCAGAAATAACTGTAAGATATCCTACTGTTGCTTTGAGGCGACGATATCCGGCTTCATATGTATGTCACTCACGGACTCAGGGTACTGTATCAGTTGAATTCACAATAAATAAATAGTACAAAAATCATTAGAAGTTTTTCTACTTTTAAATTGCTAAACGTTGTGAACTGTACAAAACATATTTTGTTGGAGTTAGAACCCACCTTATCAACTAAGTTACAGAAAAAAAACATCTAGGGTTAACACAAGGTATTACTGATTTTAATATGGTATTTACAAGGTTTTTTTTTTTGTTTTTTTTTTTTTGAAAATCGAAAAGTAAACTCTGGCTGCCCCTTAGTGCAAATGATTAATGTATTTCTGACTGCACCTTTACAATATAAAAAGGTCTTTATTTTCAATGGGATAGCTGCTGGACATTGATAACAATTTAAAATCCTTTTCAAACATCAACATTTCACAAAAATTTGAAATATCTAATACTACCAAAAAATTTTAAAAATACATTTAAAAATACAACAGCATTGACAGCAAAAAAAAAAATTCTTACAGTTAATTAAAAAAAAATCTCCACTCTTCTTTGTTGCGAAAATTTTCGCACAATTTGCTCATCAGCATAATCATCCTTTCTGCATTTAATAAACACCGCATTGTGCATCAACAAAATGAGTTCCCTTTCTCATTATATAAAATTCGCATTGAATACAAATACCTAAATCAAGCGAGAAAGAATGGTGTCTGCAAAAAGAAGACAATCATAAAACATTGATAGTTAAATTACAATGAAGTCCGCTTTTTGTTTCTTAAATTCACACATTCCTGGAACTGATCATGTTCGTTGAAATGACGAAAATCGCAACACTTCCATTTCGACATTTCGTCTACAAAAGTTATTGGAAAATATATTTCTTGCTTTAAGAAACTTGTACTATTTACAATCATATTCCGAGTTCAGTTAGAACAAAACTATGAAAATGGATTTTATTTTCGCAGCAGCATGCCATGTGAATGGGAAAAGAAAACAACATGCTAGAGCTTTAGGGGAACCAGCATTGGGATTGAAACTACCCCCGAATCCTTCTTTTTAAGTTATATTACACATCCTATTATCTCCAGAGAAAAAATCTTACTTGTTACGAAATTAACTCCGTTGTTTGAGAAAATTTCTGGCAGCGAAAGCGTTGGGTCTGGTAATAGGTAAAAATAAATATCGGTACATTTTCCGAAATATGATGATTTAATACATATTAAATTGACGTATGGACTTATTTTTTCCTTTACAGCTCAATTTAATTCTTACAACACATAAAGTTATCCCAATTTAAGGTTATGCACCAAGCAGACGTTTCGATACACTGCAAAATTCCTGCAAGCAGCAAATTACATAACAATATAGTCTGACCTTACACAGCTATCATCAACGTACGCAAACATCTAGTCGCCAAACTGCCTGCATCCATTTTATCATGAAAAAACAAATTCTGATCATGCAGGTAAGTTGAGACACGAAAGGAGGCGAAAACAGGCTTTCGTGTACATAGTTAGGAGCATCCAGATAGGTTTCTGGAATTTACAAACAAATGTTTTCGGGGGAAGGGGGGCGAGGCGTGATAATAGAAATTACACAGCATTTAAAAATAAAAAGACAGGCCACGCTTACACGGAAATAAAAAGTCGCTGTCCTGAAGGCCTAAAGAAGCAAAACAGCTGACTGTCCTACGGGACAAAAAGGACTAATTTCTGAGGCATCCAATACAACTTCCCAACTGATAATATATAAAAGTCTGTGGGAACTAGATGCACACTAAAACCCACAAAGATAAACAGCCTTTTCCCTGGGAAGAGGGTTGTAAAGTAATAATTTGAAACTCACAGAAGAGACAGAGATTGCTTTTTATGTGGAACAAAAGACGGCGCTATCTTCGTATACAATGGTGGTACTAAGTAGGGCCTAGAGCTATATCTGGGGGCACTTAAGCAAGAAAAGACCACCCATGAGCAAGCCAAGAATGATCGTTATTCAAAAGTCATTGATTTTATTACAGTGTGAATGGGATGGCAATAAAAGCATTAGCGATTTCATTTGTGGCTGATCTCCCCAGCAGGACTGGACAGCATTAAATGGAGGCAAGAGGACCATCGTAAAATTTAGATATGCGGGCATCTTCAAAAACATCCCGATGACATTGAAAGGGATAACATTATGAAGGCACGGTGCTCAGGTCTGAACTGAGCAAAGCAGGCATGAAACATTAACCGAAAATTAATAGAACTATTACGGTATTAACGAAAAAAATTGCTTATAAATATTGAAAATCCATTGCTGGAAATGTCGAATTGAGATTGAATCATAGTTGCAAATGAAATGCGCAACATATTCTAAAGAACAGCTGAGTCTGTGAGGTGAATTGGAAAATAAGTCACATTCGCTGTTTTTGAAGAGAGAAAAGAAATGTTTTTCTCTCATTTTCACTCTTAAAAAAAAGTAGTACGTACTGAATGTCAAATATATTTTCCTTTTTTTTTATTAGTTGAGATCACAGCCTTATTTTTAGTGTCCCCACAACTGGTAGAAACTTAGCCCTGGTTGAGAAAATTCAAAAGACGCATTTGCTGTGAGAACTAGTCATGCCCAGGAAATGGCCTGTGTTACAACTAAATTTGACAGAAGTATCATTCCTAAAAATCTAGACCGTTCCTACTTGCGTTGTGATTAGAAACACTAGACCTTTCTTTCTAAAATTTGACAGTAAAATATGTTATCCTAAATTTAGTTATATGCCAAACAAATGTAATTAATTATTTTTTGATTAATGAGTAATTTGTTCTAATGTAATCTTTCAAAGTTGTTGTTCTTCAAAGCAAAAGACATTTGGTATGGAATTAAGAGAACAATTAAAGTTATATTCCACATGATCGTTTATAATTTCTTTCGTAAAATTTGTTAGTTGCCAAGTACTGATAATGCTGTGCCTCCAAAATGAAGATTGTTAATTGAAATCTGAAAGAAAAGTTGAAGGTATTTCTTTGATTTTAAAATATGAAAATCTGTAACAAAAATTAATTTAAATAAAAGTGGAACTAATTAATATTGCATTGATTTTTCTCTGTGAATTTTGCTTAACGATTTAACGAGTTTACGCATTACGATTTATCACTTCGAAAGAAAACCGTGTCATATCAGAAATAGAAGAAAAAATATATATACAGGCGCCCCTCCGTATAACACGGTTTCAATATTACACGGTACCAAATTTGCGATTATTATAACACGGTTTCGATATTACACGGTACGAAACTTGAACTTAATTTAATGCTTCATGGTTTTGACACAACACGAATGTTATATTTATCACAGATGAAATTTCATTTTTGTTTAATACATTCTTTTAATTTTTGCTAATAACTCTAATACTTTACTTTCTTTTAATGAAACTTGGTTTCGGTACAACACGGTACACGTCTCTTGATATTATTTCTAAGTCTCGTATAACACGGTTTCGATAGAACACGATGCATCTTAAACTGATTTTTCTCATGCAGATACAAATCCTGAACTGCGAGTTAGTTTTGAAAACGCTAAGATTTAATCCACAAATAAACGCAATTTTTCTTTCATGGATGTACGTCTTGATACTTTGATGAGGTTTATGTATAACTGATTTTTATATCATTTATTTAAAAAAAAGGTTTAAAGTTTCTTACGATGACCGCGTGTACGGACTGATGCAAAAAAAACTTCGTAGAATTATTTTCCGCACAACCACTTTCTTCCCGAGATGAGTCTCGTACTTAAATTTTTGGGAGGGCAGAAATTTTGAATTGCCGATTGGAACTCGAAGTTTTTCCAAATGGTGATTATTTCCGACATTAAACTTCTGTTTACTTTAACAAAGAGTACGCGGATTCGACATAAAGTTCACTCAGATTGCTCGGCGAAGTGAAAGAGCGTTAACCAACGTTTTGCAAAAAAGAACTTTTTCTTGAATTTTTATGCATCGCTAAAGAATATTCTTAAAATAAAAATTTAAAAACAAAAACCGAATGCTATTGTCCAGATAAAACGTCATTGTCTGCTCCATTAGATTAGGCAGTAAAAAATTTCCTGAAAACCTGACTGGCATTTCTACACAAGCTATTATCACTTTAGTCTAGCCACTGCATTATCAGCTAGCCGGTGTCACATGGAAGCATAATGAACTCGGATAACACTCATAACTTTGCGAGAAGTATCTTGCAACGCTTTTTGTGTGTGTGTGTGTGTGACATAAATTCTGATCGCAGACAATAATCCAACAACATCCACATTTGCGAACATCTTACCCACTTCATAAGTACAATTTCAACTTCTTTTTTTTTTTTTTTTGAACAAGTAGCTCTTGTTGATCACACTAAATCTTTCATGAGCAGCGGAGAAAATTACTCAAACAACGAATTCGTTTGAAATGTCAAGGTATAACAACCTCGAGTCCACAACAAGCGATTAAAAAAGGAAAATGTGAAAAATAAAGGGTTAACCTTCAGTTTCAATCATGTCAGTTCATGTAGATTCAGATAAAAACGGGTGAATATGCGCCATTTGAATTTCAACGGCAAACAGAAATTCTTTAGGTGAAACCAAACTATTTGTTAAATTTGTCTGATGCAGAAAAATTAAAGCTTTTTGTAGATATTTTTAAATAATTTTTGCGAGCATTTTTAATGTATTTTTTAAATTTTTGCTTTTTCACATTGTTGGATTTATGCCAAAATATTGATTAAAATTGGAGGAAACTAACAATTAAAAGAGTTAATTAATTAATTTGATTATAGAATATTGCATTGTCATCGGGTCTGAGGTCGCGTGCCAAATTTCAAAAGAATCCGATCGCAGGAAGTGGGCGAAATTTGAGCTGCAAGATTCCGCTACAAGATACATACATACATACATACAGGTGAAGCTAATAAAAGCGTGTTAAAAAGGAAGTGGAACAAAAATATAGCATAGATGACTCCGCCAGTAGTGTCGCTCCCCTGACAACATTTTCCCCTAGTGCCTATAAAACTCAAAAAATTTCAAAAATGTTCTGGCCTTCATTTTTAGGAACTTAAAAATAATGGCAACTGGCAACTAAAAATGAAATAATAAATATTAATGACCTTTTCTTTGGAAACGCAAAAAATTCATTTACCGTATATTCACCCAAACATATATATTGAGATGTACCCTTGGACTTAATTCTAATAAGGAGTTAAATGTGCTCATCAGGAGTTAGCAACGATGTATGTCGCCCCCCCCCCCTCCTCAGAAGAAAACTCTGGTTTCAAGTAATTTGACAGTATTTGTGCGGAAAGGATTGCAAAACTGAGTTTAAACCAATTTTTGCGCCGACAATACTTATAAAAATGGTGAAAGATCATTTTCCCGGGGAAAATCTTCGACAATATTTAGGTTGAGATGACGCATGACGTTTCGTTCCGGCTGATTGCAAAGGTACGAAAAACAATTAAATAACACCATCACACACCCATCCACGGCAGACGGAAACAAAGATACCTGGCATTAACTGGGAGGCCTAACCTGCCGAAAGAAAAGGTACAACACCCTCAAATACTATGGAGCACCACCCAAGAACAAGACCCCTAAAGAGGCGAATACCACCCCTAAAAACAACTTGAGTACAAATCTCTACGTCACAGTCTGAGCCCATGTCCCCCCCCTCCCCCCCTTCGTGAGCATCCCAGCATAAACAAGAAGAATAGGCAAACAGATAGTATATGGTTATGTTTTTTTACGTATTCGTCTCATTAAACTAGTTCAATGATTCGTCCCGATTTGGATTTTTGAAGCAGATTAATTTAGAAGTATTAATGAACATGAACTACATCACACATATACAGATTTTATCTTCAATGAGGAAAATGGTCACATGAAGCACAAAAATTG
The DNA here is from genome assembly GCF_026930045.1 of Uloborus diversus. NCBI lineage: Eukaryota > Metazoa > Arthropoda > Arachnida > Araneae > Uloboridae > Uloborus > Uloborus diversus. The sequence goes on along the minus strand of NC_072734.1, from coordinate 160,298,162 downwards.
CCACAGAAAATGGCGTAACTATATGATACATCGGTGAAAACCGTGAAACTGACTTAGGCATGTGTTACGTCAAACCAGAACAATTAAAAAGCACAAATGAAAAACTTTTCAAGACTGAAAATATGATCTACAGTTTGCAGCACAGCCAATAATGCAGAAAAACGACAAAAAGGGCACGAAGCTAAGAAATGGAGTTATTCGAAATAGCGAACGCCATTGCAGAACGGACAGTAGCATATCTCCGCAAACGACTATCCGTGCCACTGGCACCAAACTCAACGCGGTTTGTGATGCCGATGATGACAGGAAATATTTGTATTTATACTTGATAACACTGAGTTAGCAATCATTTGAGGCAGTGAGAAGCAAAGGATTGTAAGTGGCAAAATTAAAAATTTGGAGATAACCACCAGAGTGTAAGAGTTATTGCATTGCACCCCGAAGCGAGTGCAAGTGGTAGGTGAACCTATCTTCCGTCTTGGGGACAGAGATGGTACTAATAGCCCAGGTAGTTGCTGCTATACAGCATGATTTAGAAAAAAAAATTTAATGAAAGCCTACCTAGGATGTTATCTTTAAACGTGTTTTACTCAAAACTTGAAAATGACCACTTACATCCCTTTGCTTCTCACTGCCTTATTTCCAGTTAACGCTCTACACGTATAACCGACAATTTTGAAACACTTTACGTTAAGTTTACACAAGTGTTATCAAAGGCTTTGTAGCTCCAAAATCTTAAAAAATAGGACAAGGTTTACCTATTTCCCAGAAAAATGCCAAAATGATGTGATGAGACAAGGGCGGTAAGCAATGATCCTAGGCAAAGAATCGTTTCATCAGCATTAAGGCTCTTCTAAACCTCTCCGTAAAATCTGACACGGCGAAATCACGAAATCTGTGGCAACACAGAGGGTGTTTCTGGGAGGGTCTAACTCGATTTTTTTTGCACTGCTAATTGGTCAGATTTCATGATGGACAGCGTCAATCACTGAGTACGTGAATGGACAGCCATAAATCTAAGCTGTGCCCGAAGGTACTGTCTTTGCGATCGGACGAGGGCAGAGAGAGCTGCGAAAGATTCGAAGGATCCTGTTCCAAAACATGTTTCCCACCCGGCCTGTTTCCCCTCCGTAAATCAGTAAACATGTGTTTTCGTTTCAAAGTGTTTCTAGAGCTGACTGCTTACGATTTCCGAGAATTTAGTATTCAGCGAAAGGAATAGCAGGGAAAGCTGTCTGAGTTTTCCACTCAAGTTCTCCCGCCAAAGGGTGACAGAAGAAAAGAAGAAAGAAGACCATGTGTCAGGAAATTAACTTATTCTGCAAACTATAAAATTTGCAGAATGCGTAGAAAATAGAATTGAGAAATGAAGGCAGAAAAAAAAGAGAGAAAAGAAAAGTTATAATATAAATTCAAGTGCTTTATTAATCATCTAAATTTCAAAATTGAACATGGTGCGCACAAATGATGAACAAAATTTTTAAAAATCGAATTTCCGAAACTACTGCACATATCACAATAAGTGATACTTGAGAATAAATAGAAACATTCTAAGGTTTTTTTTCCCTTTTCAGTTACAAACAGGGGCGGAGGGCGGGAACAGAAATTAACGTTGCGAGGGGGGAGGGGGATGTATAATAGTCATTGAGATAAAAGGCGCAATTTCAAGAACTATCACTAACAAAAACAAAAACATATTCCACTATAAATATGGATGTTATTCTCAGACATTAGTCATTCGCCCTGAATAAAATTTCATCAGTTCCACAATGCTACAAGTTAGAAATAAATTCCCGTTCCTTGAATCTATTTTTTCATATCAACTGATGTATTTGACTGTACTCGGGTTTTCAACGCAACATTTCAATCCGAAGAAAGGAGCAAGTAATAAAAACTACCTAATTACATAACATAAAATCAAGTTACATGATATAAAGTGGAAACAATAGATCGCAGTCCGACGGAAAAGGTATTTCTACTTCTTTCATTCGATTTAAAACTGCTCAGGGTTTGAATTTTTTAATGCAGTAATGAAAATAATTCAGATCAATATCATTAAGTACAATAATGACACCTTGAGAACAAAAATTAACATTACATAAAAACGGTGAACTGTGCACTGGAAAATTGTTAAAAGCCATTTTATAACTGCCAAGCACAGACCAGGCATTAAAAAAAAAAAAAAAGGTTCAAAAGGTTCGCGTACATTCAAGGAGGATATGATAAAAATTCTAATTTTATCAACCCAGTATGTCGAAGGGAAACATGTTAGGAAATATTTTTTTATCATTTCATTGAACAAAAGAACCTTTCAGTAATTCATGCATTAGAGACGTACCGAGTAGCACTTTGGTCGAGTATCGAGTTCCAAGTTCCAATTATGTTTTAAGAAGAACCACCGACACACACGTGACGAATTTTGAACTCAGTGGTCAGTGGAAGAGTAGTATATACCTCCATGTCCACACACACACACAAATAATAGTTTTAAAAACAAAATTCCAGCCGAAATTTAATTGCGCATTATTGAAAAGATTTGTTTCTGTCAATAATTTTGACAAATAAGTTATTTTTTAAATTAAAAATAAACAAATACATAAAAGGTAGTGTTAATCAAGTTGGAATTAAAACAAATTATATCAATCCATACTTCTAGTCCGCCAAACGTAAATAATGTTTAAAAGCAAGTGAAACAACGTTAACACACTCTCAGAAATGGACTTTCATATTCGACGAAATTTTCTTCGTTTCTGACGAAATCGCTTCCAGGGATATGCTCCGAGCGAACATTTCGTCAAATTGAGGAAACTGCTTTCGTCTCTGGTTTGAAGATGCGAATTTCGTCAAATGTAACGAAATATTTCTTCATTCTAGTTTCGTCAAATCGACAATCATTTTCGTAGTTTTGAGAGTATTAGTTTCGTCAAATTAATTTCGTCATATTTGAGTATGTTAATTTCGTAATTTTTTGAGTTTATTTTTTATTTTAATTTTTCTTTTTTGAGCTGATTAGTTTTCTTTCTTTCTTTTTTTTTTTTTTTGACAATACTGACGAACCTCGTTAATTCGAACACGCTTAAAAAGAATTACTTCTAAAACGGACTTTTTTGTATTCTCTGTCCCATTGTTTTTGTTTTTCGAATAAGACGAATTCTGTTAAGAATAATCGATTTTAATGATCCATTAAAGTTCGTTTTAACGAGGTTCGACTGTATCTTATAAGATTTAGTCAAATCTTCACTTCAGAATCTTACCACCATAATTTCCCACTTTGATGCGCATAGTCACACTCACAGGCCCGTCATTTACGGGGGGGTTGACATTCCCCCCCCCCTTGATTTTTGAACATTTATTCTTTACGTACGAAAGGCCGTGGTTTTAGTTGGTTCTCTATAAAAATTTTGAAGAGTGTACACCTTTTTCCACAATTGGAAAAAAAAATCGAAATGACTGGCCTGCACTCCCCCTCTCCGCCTAAAGCAAAAGGCAAGTATTTGTTGAAAAAAGAGACACATAAAAGATGTTAAAAAAATTTTATTAATGTAAAAATACAATCAGACAATTTCTTTAAAATGTAAAAATAATTATTGCAAATTCAAGTTAAAGAACAATGAAATGATGTCTGGGAATTAGGGCTTTACGATGCATCGATGCATCGTAAAGCCCTAAAATTAAAATTGGAACGGTTTGGTTCTTTTTTTGGCGTTCCAAAAACCACCTACGTTCCTACTCGGGTGCCCAAGTACCTCCCTGCCGTGTGTGTGTGTAACGGAAACAATCTGTTGATTATATATAACTAGCGACGATTATTCATAATTTTCAATAGACTTGGTAAATATGATACATTATGTAATGTTTATCAAATTTACTAGTTTATTCACATAATTTCCTATTCGTGGATAATGCAATAAATTAGGATTATTTGTGGAGTAATGAGATCTTAATTGCAAAAACTGAACATTTTCAAGCAACACCAGAAAACTCAATCGTCTAAAAAAAGAAAAATGTCTCGGTTGCAATTAAAATTTCTAATAATATTTCAATTAAAAAACTGAAATGTGCCTTTTTTTTGTACATTACTTTCATTTCTTGCCGTGGAAAATGTATATTAGATAATAGTTTTAATTCTATAAAAAAAAAAAAGTTTATATTATTAACTATTTAATGTTTACCTAAACAAAACGGAACTTCAAATTTAATTACATATTTAGAATTCTATATAATGTCAAAGTCTTGAAAATTAAAGATCTGAAAGTAAATGCATAACACACAAAGCCTCGATATCAAAAAGCAAACCAAGCCAATATTCTAAAGAAAAACATTTTCTTGTAAGATAACCTATTCAGACTCATTCTGCTGTGACTTTCCGAATTATTATCAACTTTTTTACTAAACTTCATTTTCAAAAGCATCGTTGTGTGTGATATATCTGATCCTTCCAGAAAGAGACGATTATTTTTAATTAATATTGCTAGTTCAGGAACATTGTCAAGCAAAATATTTTTTCTATACAAACTGACCTGATTTTTAGAAAAGCTATGGACTTTTATTGTATTCACCACTACGAGTCAAGAAATATATTTGATAAATATTAAATAGTAGTCATACCCACACGGCTTTGCTTGTAGTAGAAAATTAAAAGGTCTTATGGTTCGCCTGTATAATTACAAAAAATGTATGGTGAATTTTTCGCCTATTGGCTTACCATATTACGGTTCCACGTTATGATAACTTGGTAATTTACTCGTCCGTCGTATGATAATTTTGCTCGGGAAAGTGTTCTTAAAATTGGAGTAGAAAAAGAACAAAATCGAATTTTCGAAAAATTGCTTCGAGGTGCACACCCCACGCTACAAACTAACTTTGTGCCAAATTTCCTGAAAATCGGCAGAACGGTCAGGGCACTATGCGCGTCACGGGAACCGGACATAACGTCCAGATCCATAACGTCCACGGACATAACATCCATGACCAAAACGTCCAACGGACAAAACATCCGAGGGACAAAACGTCCGACGGACATAACGTCACAGAGATCCAGACAACCAGACATCCTCCAGACATCCAGACAGACTTCAGCTTTATTATAACAAAGACTATTTCCCAACTTTAGTGGCAATGGGGTTGATTCCAAAATTAAAAGTTTTTTTTTTTTTTTTCCTGAAAGAGCATGCTTAAAAACATTCGCAACTCCAATAAACTATAGGGGGCGCTGCAATCACTGTTTAATAGTGGATGTAAAAGGTAGAACAAACAGATGCCGTAACTTATAACCTGCTTTGACGGTGAATGACAGTAATTTTTGATCGTGTTTGTGGGAAGCTTTCATTTCTATTCTTCTGAAATTACATTACACAACAAACTGTCTGAAGCCTGTAATTTACCCAAAGAAAACACGTGGCATGGAATGTTTTACCTTTTTCTTTAATATTGTTAATCACCGCAAGGTAGCATATTCGAGCTCTGGAGTTGCAAATAGAATCTGACCATTCTTTAAATAATTTGACTAAGTTTAATAATTTTAAAAATTTATTTTAATCGGTACGCTTTTATTATGTACGCTTCTGCCGATGACATCACAAATGATGAAATACCATTCACTGTTGCCATTCGTAGAGCGTAATATTTAATTCGCATCTTTACTCAAGTGTAATGGCAACGATATGGTTGATAGCAAACGTAGAGCGCAATATTTAATTCGCTTCTTGAATACAATAACGTGAAAACGCAATACACAGATGCGCCTAAGTACATCATTTGTGACGTCATAAAGACCACGTCTTATTTTCAAAATCGGACATGTTAAAAAATAAGCATCTGGAAATGAAAGTTTTTTCTCGCTTCATGTTTTTTTTTCTTTTTTGCTTATTCTATCAATTTCAATGACTAAAAATAGTACTTCTGACTGAAGGAAACAACCCCATTTTGAATAATCTCTGAGGAATATGTATAATCGCCAGATTAATCTCATTCTACTGCACATACACTCAGGAGTGGGAAATTTCATGATTTACTCGCCACTTTTCCCCTAATGTGGCTAGTGTATTTTAAGTGAATTCGTTTATATTTTTGCAAATTTCACATCGAGATATAAATCGCAATCACTGTACTTGGCTATATATTTTTTAAATTAATAATTTAATAAAGAAATACATAAATAAAAATGGCATTTCGAATTTTTTTCCCATTATAAGATGCGGTAATTTTCACTGATTTTTCAAACAAAATAACTTCTACATTTAAACGGGGTACTTATATTAAAACAGCATTGAAAAATATATCACCTAAATAATTTCAAAAACTTATCGAATAGAACTCGAAAGAAGAAAAAAACTTCTTTTTAGAACGAGTTTCGTCGATGTCACAGAAATACAAGACCAACACACAAAACGACAAAGAATGAATGGTCATTAGTAGGGATTCAGTAATTTATTGCCTGCCATTGAGGCAAAGCGGAGGAGCGGAGAAGCAGAAGACAAGACCCCAAGACCCTGAAGACCCTGGGGGAGAAGAGAAAGTGGCCCCTCAAAGTGGGAGGAAATGGGTGTGGTCTGGTGAAAGGCGTGTTTTTCGCAGTTTTTCACAATTTTTCGAAAACAAGGCTTTACTCCGTGGAGAATATCAATAGAACAAATTGTCTCAGAAACAAACTCAAAATATGTTTTTAAAGAGAAATGTTCAATCTTTTGCGCTCCTTTTTCAGTTTTTCCATATCATTTTTCAAACGTGTTAAAATAGTCGTTTAAAGTTTTAAAATGCTATTAAAAAAATTTCAAAATAATTACAGAAAAAATAAAAAAGCGCATATCTAGTTCTGTGTCATAGCCATCGTTTAAAACAAACCGCATGAAAATATTCCAGTAATTTCTCGTGTTATGCTTTGCACAGGTAGCAGATTTTCCCGTAGAGAAAGCATTAGCGTCGAAATCCAAGATGGACGGTATAGAAGAGCCTTAAGGAGAAGGATGGAACAAAAGAAATCACTTGTTATGGCCAATAAATCTTTCAGAATGGTGGACGACCCTTTTGGTTCAGATAGAAGAAAGTCACTGGGGAAGAAAAACAAAAAACCAGGACAGAAAAAGGGGGTCATCCACACATTGCTAAACAAATTCACAAATAATTGGTTGGGTACGAATGCATATTTCCATGAAACACTGCGTTTCTGGACACCATGAATTGGGGCAAAGCGGGGTAGAAAGAAACACTTAACATGAACTTTCTTTCGTTATTTACCATGCAAAAATAGTGTTTAAAACCTATGGAAAATTCGTTTTAATGGAGAAAATACAAAAAGTTTAAAAAAATATTATTTGCGTGTATGCAACATTTTGGCTAAATAAAAAAACTGCGATTTTGTTTCATTGTACCTCGCCTTCCCTTACTTATTTTAAAGGAGAATATTGAAGCACCAGTTAGTACAATCGAAGTCCTTCGGCATATTAACGTGACAGGCGCGTAACAAAAAATAGGAGGGGGGAGAAGAAACTACACCAAAAAAGTGTTAGAAAAAAAGATACATAGCTATTAACTATACAAGCAGAATAAAAAATGAAGCTTAACGATAGAAGCAGATCGCCATCATTTAAGTAAGTCTTAAATAGTGATTGCAATACCAGACTAAAAATTCATTACTCGTATTCGACAATTTTTTCAACTTGGTACCGCAATAGCAGTACTAGAAATTTCTCAAAAGAAATTCACAGATAACAAAATAAACTGAACTATTATAAGAAAAAAAAACAATAAAACAAAAAAAAAATGTAGTAAGAAACACAATGCATCTAATGAGTTCTCACTAAAAACCAGGAACTCATTTTAGTGCTTAGTTGAAAATACTGTTTCTGAATTCACGCAGATCTTAATTGCGAAAACGATTTTGTGAAGAAACCAGACTTCTTACGCTTGCGATTTTCATTAACAACGATATAAAATCCGCATTATTATAAACCATATAAATGAAGGAACTACATTAAAGCATAATTTTATATTTTACAACTACTAAGTTTTCCGAAGAGGATCGTTTTTATTGAATTCATAATATATGTATATTTTTTTATTTGATCTTTTTCTCTTTCATAAATAGATTAATCTTGAATCTAAAAAACATTCGAAGAACATCCATATAGAAGAACTCTTGCCGACAAAGTTTCAGGTGCTCTAGAACAGAAAGAAAAAGAAAATCGTGCGGTAATAGTGCATAATGAATCAAGACCTTTCAGAAAATAGCCAAAACAGACAATAAATTGTGTAAAAACGTTCGTGCGACTAGAAGTATTTAATGTTAGGTGAAAATTTTTGATAAAATGTTATAAACTTTTGAATAAAACAGAATAATTTTAAAGATTGAAACAAATAATAAAGCGTATTTCATTGTTATTGGATCCCCCGACTCCCGATATGCTAATATGAAATGTCTCTTAAATTGAATTTTGAACCAGAAATCTTAAGTTTTGAATCTATTCCAATAAGACGACAACTGCATGCAAAATAGAAAAAACATTTTTTATTTTTCCCCTTCGTGATGCACACTTTTCCTCAGATCTTTTATTAAAATAAAGATTAGAAATTCGAAATCTACTTCAAGAGTAAAACAGTTTATTACTTCCAATTTTCGTCATCGCGATAGTCACTCGCTTATTGAAAAAAAATGGCCGTCAGGAATTTACGATTTCCAAGCTCATAGATTTAATAACAGGTCATGGAATTACAATTCAAAGCTCTCGAATATCGCAAAAAATAAATAAATAAATTTAAAAATAAATAAATAAATAAATATACGTGTAATTCCACTTCAATTCGCATTTATTCCAATTTTCTGCAAAAGGAAAAGCCCCGACTATCATCAAAATTTCTGAAAAACACCGCGATGGAAAAGCCGAATCTCACATACCATCAATTCCAAAGCATACTCAGTGCAATGGACTACTTAACAAATGGAAAAGTACTCGTCGTAAACACAGACTGCTAAGCCTATCTGGAGAACACAAAGGGCCCGAACGGCCCCTAGGATGGCCTCTCTACCTGCTGGAGAGAGGGTAAAGAATGTACATAGCCCCATAAACGCCACCCTCCAAAGAAAAAAAGGAAAGAATCTGGATAGAGGGTTTCTGAAGCTTTGTTAGAACCCGGGCTTTCTAATCTAGAGCTCATTGTCAGTGACCCTAACGATGAAGAATCATACCTGCTTATAGAGATGAAAGGTTGGAACGGGTCAGGGTTGCTCTGGAATTTTCTGGTCGCCAGGATTCGGAGCGGCACAGAACCTGCAAAAGGATGATAAATTAATAAATACACACATATAGATAACTATATAAAACGAAGAATAAATAACCGAGTGAGAATGCAAATGCTGTAATTTATACACTATTTTAGGCAATATTCAGTCGCATGTGCATCGTGCAAGGTCTCTAGAGCAGGAAGAAAATAAGAAATTCCAAAAACTTTTTTTTGAGGGGGAGGGGGAATTTTGCAATGAGTGAGGAAGAAATTAATAGCTCATGCATAATGATTACCTTCATATAAATATTCACAGAAATATTTTTAAAAAAATAATAACTCCTTGAAATACTAACGTCTTGAAAATTCTGAGCAGTGCAAAAACAATGTCTAAAAAAAAAAATTTTTTTTAAATATTCTACTGTAAGCCGTTGACAGCTGGTATGAAATATACACACTACTAAAAAACATTAAAAATCATAGTTCTCTCAGTTACTGTAAACATTTCATGATGTGATCGATTATTATTATCTTTACCAAGTAATAAAACTGAAAGTCTGGATCTCTGTGATGCGCCTAGACCGTTTAGCCGATTTTCATGAAATTTGGCACAATATTAGTTTATAGCATGAGGGTGTGCACATCGAAGCGATTTTTAGAAAATTCGATTTTTTTCTTTTTCTAATTCCAATTTTAAGAACATTTTACCGAGCAAATTACCATAACCTCGGCGAGCAAACTAACATTGCAAATTGGAAAGAAATTCATCATCTATTGTTTGTAAATATACAGGCGAACCAAATAACCTTCAAATTTTATGCTTCGGGCGAAGCCGTGCGGGTACCACTAGTAATTAATAACATGAAAAAAAAAACATTTCTTCTCCTTTTTTTTTTCTTTTTGTTTTACGAGATAAGAAAGCAAAACTTGTGCAATAAAAAAGAATCGACAAATTATAACACATATCGAAAACAAAGTCCAAGAAACAACTCATAGCACCTTCCTACTACAAACGATACAAAAGTCGCCATCCTCCATGAATGAAAATTCGATTTAATGAACGCCTCATCATATTTTGCTGTTTTAAAACATTATTACATTTGCAACAGACTATCACAAATAAATTTCAACCGACGAGAAATTTCGGCCTCGCGATCCAAAGAATAATTAATTATTCCAAATAGGTGAAGGAATCGATCCCCGCTCCGAGGAAACATTAGTTCGGACAGTAATGTACATATTCTTCTGTTCTCCGGAACCCGCAGGTGGAAAAATCGATGAAGTCCGCCGCTTACGTCTGGAAGCACTATTTGATTCCGAAAATAGGTTGCTTGCAAGGTCAAGTTGGGATAAATTCGAAGCTCATTAAAACCTTTTCCTTTTTGATCTACTTAGTGCGTTTGCATGCATAATAGAGCGACGCTCCTTTATTGCTGTGGCCGAATGGAATGGTCGGAGAATTGTATTTGGACATCAAAAATATTACTGGGCAATTCCACGGGCAACTGACAGACACACAGTATTTTTTTAACATCCAAAGCAAAATACACATTATACGGAAGACATTTCCCCCTAGATGTTGTGTTTTTAAAGCTGAATTTAACGGTATAAGTGAATTTCTGAGCTACATTTTGGATGATAAAAAAAGAAGAAATTGCTAAAAACATGGTAATTGACTGACAGTATGAAAGTAACAAGTTAGTCAGTTACCATGCTTTTAGCAATGTTTTAAAAATAACTCGAAATGTATTTTAGAAATTCAATTATACCTTTAAACTCAGCTCAACAAAACAAGGGGAAAATATTTTGCGAAATGAATATTTTGTGTTAAATGTTCAAAATACAAACTGCATTGCTTTAAAAAATGCCAGTCAAATACCCGAGCGATTGCCATGCTGTGATTTTCTTGAATATACATACAGTCTTGGCCAAAATTGCGGAAACTTTTGATGCTTAGAGAAAATCTTTTTCGTTTCATAAAATGCAAATTCGTCTGTATCACTTTAAAAAGAATTTCGTACTAAACATAACACGAAATTCATATAATTACACCCCCCCCCCCAAAAAAAAATAAATAAATAAAAATTATGATTACTTATAAGAAAAAAAAAACAAGCACAGTTTTGAAGCGGTTTGTACTGTTTACGTTTCCTTAGCAACTACTGTTCTTGTTCTAGGAACCAATCATATGTTAATAACTGCCAGCATAACCGACACTAAGTTTACATTTATTATTATTTTAAGTTTACACAAATTACAATTGTTTCTGTTTAACTTTTTTGTATTGTTAATTTTCGATTATTTTTATTATTTATTTGTACTTAACGTCGCATAAAATTCCCTTGAAAATAATCTTTACGAGTCTAAGTTTAGTGAAACGTACATCATATGCAATCCAAAAGTGTTGGGCTACCCCCTGTAGAGTAATAATTTTCGATATGAGAAAGCCCCCTCCCTGTCCCTCCAATAGCGCTTCTGATAATGAAAACTTTTAATTATATTCAGTTCATGTATCTCAACTCGCCTTTCATTTTTAAAAATATTATTTTACTTAGCCCCAACTTAATCTGTGTGTATGTCTTTAATTCTACATTCCTCAAGTTGCATTCCGAAGATTTAGTGGTACATTTCTGGTGACTTTACAAATTAAAGAAAAATTTCGAAACAAATGATGAAAAATCAGCAAGCATTGACAGTGAATTAGTGTTTTCCAATTAAAAAACAAAAGGAGTATAAATTTGAAATTCGACTGCAGCAACATCGAACATCAAATACTTATAATATTAAATCACTTATCAATTTTGATACATTTTTTATTACATAAAGATATCATTTAAGTTATACACATTATTAGCACCAAACCCTGAATCAAGAAACTAAGTATTTATTCAATTTAAAAATACTCCTTAATTAGCCTAGTGTAACAATGCCTTGCTACTTTGTTTGATGAATAATGCTATGAATTATGTTAATGATACATTTTGTATTACAAAAACAAAGTTGAAAATTTTTTGATTTCCTGTCACAAAACCGAATTAGACGCAGCTTATGAGAGAAGCTTTTATTGGTCATAAGTAGTAGCAATCAATCTACTGGCAATTTGTAGCAAACTAATCTATTGAATTTTGCAATGCTGGGCTACGTTCAGCTTACGAATGAAAATACACAAACGTCCAGTGGTAATGACTTACGCCACCTACAGTGATATATTTCTCATGAAATTTTGCAACAATGGCAGACAGAAGTTTATTTGGAGTTTATTAATAATACATCAGAAAAAAAAAGAAGAGCCCAATGTATAAGAAAGAAGATCTCATCTTGAGGCCTTATCTCATCCCGTTATCAGGGTTCACCTTACAAATAAGCGGGATCTGTATGACAGTGTGACAGGATACTATGACGAGCAGATGAGTCACCATTTCTACCCTCCAGTCATTGTTCTGTTGTCTGATTTCCTTCCAAGTCGGGATGACGACCTCGTCACAGATTAACGGTAATCGGTCATCTACAATCAACCGCCGCGCATTGACCGTTAATCCTACGGGCGGGATAAAAACATATTTTCCGCAGCTGTAATACTTTTGTTTTGATGAATTTTTGAAGCACCTAAGCATAGGTTCCCTAAGTTTTTGAACCTATGTATCGCTTTCTGTGTATTATCAATGATGCGTACCCAGAAGTAGAATTTTCATCAGCAGTCTGCGAGGCAGATTGAAAAACCAAAAATTAGTCTGCAGAGACAAACCTGCGATAGATTAGTCGAAAAACAATAATTATGAATTATCACCAAGAAATGCATGAAAATAAAATGCTAAATATAAAAATTAAGAGTAAAACGTAGGCTGAAAAGTTTCTAATTAAAATAGAAAACTTAGGCGCAGGCAGCTAAAGGAGCAAGTGCCTTTGACCTTTCAGCCACAGAAGACTCCTGCAAACATTTACCCGCCTTGTTTGTTTTACATTGCCTTACTGTTTCACTCTGAACTGTATTTTTATATTTTAAATTTGACAGATTTTTGCAAAAAGCGAAATAAAAATCTTTCAAAATCAGAAATAATGTGCAGATTTTAAGAATCTGCGACGGGTGTCGTAGCGTCACGCTGTTTCTGCTACCGGGAACGGGAATGCGTACAACCAGCAAAAATTTGTAACATTGAAATGTGTTAAAATTAGTAAAATTTTAATTACCAATAGGTGATTCAAAATAAAACAAGAAATTTAACTCGAATGAATATTTTACTACCACGCTTTTGTTAATCAGATATAAAATTAAAAAAGACTGTTTCTAGTAAGTGGGAACACTAGGTTTCTCTTTGGCTCCGAAGTTCATGAATGTTTGGTTCTATCTTGGCCAAATGTTGCCGTATATCATACTCAAAATTAAACTTGCTTCGAAATTCCCTCTCGGGGTAAGTTAAACTCAAAAAACCTCCTTCGTGAAAGTAAGTTTTTTTTTTTTTTTTTTTTTTTTTTTAAGTTTGTTTGTTCTTGTTCTAAATAGTACACTCCAAGTTAGTATACTTTTTAGTATGTTTCTTAGAAATTTATCTTTCAAACAGTGCAAATAGCATAAAAAATACACATGTTTGGGCAATTTTGCGGCATAGAAAGTATGCATGAAAAAAAGCTAAATTTAGTTTCTGATAAAAAAATTGGCTTTTACTTACTAATAGAACAAAAAAACGATAAAGTTTAGAAATAATTAGCTTCATAGATGGTATTTATGTAGGAAAATCAACTTACAGGTAGGATACTAGATAAATTTTATCTCCTGCACATAGCAATAACAACAGTTAAAAAAACATTAGAAAACTTCGCTGCATAGAAAGAAGGCATGTAAAAAAACCCAATTTACAGAAAGAATGTTTCTTTCTTTTACATAGCAATAGCAGTAGCAAAATACCTTTGGAAAATTTCTCTGATGAAAGTGTACATGTAAACAAGCTCGATTTACAGTTTAGTTCTAACGTTTGTTATACAAATTTCGGTTAGGGTTTTTGCTTTCAGTTTGCTATGTAAAATGTATTTAAAATAATAAAAGTATAATCATTACTATGTAAAAGATATTTATGTTTTTGATAAAAATGTCTTTTACAAAGAAATAATAATATTAAGAAAATAAACTTTGGAAAATGTAGCTGTATTGAAGGTACTCAAGTTTTTTTAGCAATCAAGATTGCTTATTGTTCTCACTTGACAGTCCTTGGCGTTTGTTTCCTTTTTCAGCGTGAACCAGGGGCCTCTGCAGCACCACCGCGCACCAGCCTCTGTTCCTGAGCACTGTCCCCCGGAATCCGCTTCTCCTGGTTGGTGGCGTCCATACCCTACACACACGCACGCCCACGTTCATACACCAGGCCTACGCAACACACACAAGCCTACACATGGACGCACGCTACACACACGTAACCGCCCAAGAGGAAGGGCAGGCTTGGGGGAACAGGAGCCCTTTCTAGAAACAGTAACTCCAAGGAGTAGGGTCTTGTCGCAACTCGTGATTGCGAAAAACATGATGTGAATTCAAAATTTTAGAATTCAAATTAATATTTGTTCATTTTTTACTTCCTTTTACAAAAAAGGAAGTATTGTATTCGCGAAAAAATTTTCACTCAAAAATCGCCCTTAATTTCCATTTTGCTCACCCCCAAATGAATGTTGAGTTTTTTTTTCGATTCGACCACATGCGGAAAAGTGCCTAAGAATGTATAGACACGCGAAATATCCATTTTGACCATCACCGAGGTAATTACAACGACTTTTCTCGTGACGTCTGTATGTATGTGCGTATGTGTGTATGTGCGTATGTGCGTATGTATCTCGCATAACTCAAAAATGGTATGTCCTAGAAAGTTGAAATTTGGTACATAGACTCGTAGTGGAGTCTAGTTGTGCACCTCCCCTTTTGGTTGCTTTCGGATGTTCCTAAGGGGGTCTTTTGCACCTTTTTGGGGGGAAATCATTGTTAATTTCGATGTAAACTCAAGTGGCGTTATAATTTGTCGGACACTTGGCCGCCAAATTTGTCGCCAACTTGGCGACAAATTTGGCGGAGTTTTTTTTTTTTTTTGTTTCAATTTGGCCATTGTTGGTGATATTTAGAGAATAAATATTGAATCACATTAAAATAGCGAATAATGGGGAAATGACATTAAATTGGAGTAAAAGGAAGTCATGTGATTCACACATCAGCTCGTTTCAATACTCAATTGACAGGTATGGATATTTTATAAAAATGTCTTATGTTGTTGTCTAAACCAGCAAGGCAGGCAATTTGGGGCACGTTGCTTCACTTTTCCAACTGTACCGTAATTTGGTGTGAAGTCCGACTTCTACAGTACACACATGCCATAAGGACCTGTTTATGGGGTAGGCAACCATTCGAAACACAACAAGACGTGCACACCAAAAAAGGACAAGGACAGGAGAGATAAAGTACGTCCATTCCCTAGCCGGATTTCGAACCCGGAGCTTCCTGCCGCAGTCAGACTTCTCTGACCACTAGACAAGGCAGGCGGCAAAAAAATGTTTTATAGCAAAAATAACAATTCAGGAAAAAAAAAAAAACACACACACACACATAGAGAAAAATTCGCTGCGTGAAAGGTATGCATGTAAAAAAAAAGCCGCTACTCTTGTGATGAGCTAAAAAAAACTATTCTATAAACACCCACAATAAAAACAAATAAAATCCCAATGAGAAGATCGAAGATTTGCATTTCCGTACACTTTAGTTACTCACTTTCATCAAAAACTGATGAAACTCGGAACTAGTATCTAGAAAAACAACGGCAAAACCACATTTTCTCTCCCCCTTGCATACCAACCCACACATACACACTCCAACCTATCGCTGATAAAAGTCGATAGTCTTCTCGTCAGTAACAAAGGACCACTTAATAATGTAATTCCGGGTAATGATACATTTATCTTTCTTTTCATTAAAAAAATGGAAGGGAGAGAAAAGGGAAAAAAAAAGCGGCTTTTTAAAATAGGTCCCGATAATGCAGAAGCCACGGGAGAAAGAAAAGATAGACAGGGGAGGGGGAAAAAAAGAATCTGGGAAAGAGCATTAAAAACTGGAAAGACAGCAGCTATAAAAATAAATGACTCGAACCGATGCAATGAATAATAGAGGGGTGTGGAGATTTCTGAAAAGAATATTCACTCTTGGAAAATCCTTGGCGAATTCCGAATGGAGTCGAAAATGATTTATCTAATGGTAAAACATGCTGTGGAGGTTGGCGGCTAAGTTTTAAAGCGGAACACCGAAGTTTCTACAAAATAAGAATCTGTTTAACCTGTGCTGCCGCCTTTAAGAGCTTTTGTATTGCAGGTTTGCTACTGACTTAACGGGATTTTTTTAGAAATAAATCAACATCGAGACTTCCATGTTCCATTCAAAATTTCTGTCTAAAACTGTCATTTTAGATGCTTACCCACATGATTCATGCGTTACCATTGGGCAAGTAGTTCTGTTCTTTAATTCGCATTTGATAAAATATGAAAAAAATGAAGTTTAATGTATATATCCTTATATATAGTAAAGGGACCTTAAAAGGAGAGGAGCAGGAGAAGCGAGGGTGAGATTGCCCCGTCATGGGTAGCAATCTTTTTTATAATAGGTAACGACTAAAAATCGTAATTATTATCTTTTTTTTTTTTAATGTAAAAGAAAAATAATTACTTCAACAAATAAAATTTATATCACTTATATTCAAAGCAACCAACTTAGGGTAAATGACTAGTAAACCCAATTCTGATGGTTTCAGAACTTAGAAATTGCACTTTTATAGCTGCGAAATTTTCAACTATGATCGATATGTACTTTTTGATATAAATGAGAATACACTGGTTTCATAACTTGTGATCACACTCGCTTAGTTGGAGACATACTAAAAACGAAAAATGGTCATGGTAGCTGAATTCCATTATCTTCAGTAACCCCCCCCCCCCCCCCCCAAAAAAAAAAAAGGTATTTCACCATATTAAAACTTATTTTTCTAAAATTATAATTGCAACTTACCAATTCGAGCAACATTAAAAAATGCCTATGTGATAGGAAATAAGCTAAAGAATAAGTATGTACCAATAAATTTGCGATCTGATAAGAAATAGCAATGTCAGGCCCTTAAAAAACAAACCGTTTAAATACTTAAAGCAAAGAAAATTGCATTTTTTACCTATTCTAACATCGTTTTCCAAACATAGATAAAACTTAAGTTTGGAAAAATGTGTAGAAAGAGATGCTATTTTGTGAATCCACTAACGGTGTTTCTGGAGTATCGATTGTAAACTTGATGTTGACAATACAAGACATACCTGCATATTACTGGTTGGGGTACTGATAAGGTGCCCATAACTAGTCCACGGTTTTTTACTTCCTTTTACAAAAAAGGAAGTATTGTTTCCTTTTACAAAAAAGAAAGTATTGTATTCGCAAAAAAAATTTCACTCAGAATTCGGCCTTAATTTCCATTTTGCTCACCCACGAATGAATGTTGAGCTTTTTTTTCAACCCGACCACACGCGGATAAGTTCCTAAGAACGTAGAGACACCCGAAATATCCATTTTCACGACCCCTGAGTTAATTACAACGAATTTTCTCGTAACGTCTGTGTGTATGTATGTATATGCGTATGTATCTCGCATAACTCAAAAACGGTATGCCCCAGAAAGTTGAAATTTGGTATGTAGACTTCTAGTGGGGCCTAGTTGTGCACCTTCAATTTTGGTTGCATTCGGATGTTTTAAAGAGGGTCTTTTACACCTTTTTGGGGGAAATCAATGTTAATTATAGTTTACGCAAACACTTGGTGATATATCGCCAAGCTTTTGGTCGCCGAGAAGTTGGCGACAAATTTGGCGATTTTTTTTAAAATCTGGTTTCAATTTGGCCTTTGTTGGTGATATTTAGAGAGTTAACTACTGAATTACATTAAAATTGCCAATAATGGAGAAATAACTTTAAATTGGTGTAAAAGGAAGTCATGTGATGCACACTTCAGCTCGTTTTTTTTTTTTTTCTTTTGACTTGAGGTTCAAAAAAAAAAAAAAAAAAAAAATTATTTACATAGCCTATCTTTTATGATGTTACGAGAAGAATGCTCAAGAGTTTTTCCCCGGACATTTATAGAAATTAAAAGCGTGATTGTGGTCGACCTTTGGTAACGAAAGGGGAGGTAATTGGGTTCAGGGACTTGCGTACGGTAATTTTCAATCGCTTACTTATTCAGATATCAATTAATTTATTTACATTCCTTCATTTTATAGTTCTCTTATAAATTAATTCATTCACTCATTTATTTTCCCTCGTGTTTTAATTAATTAATTGATTTATTTGTTAGTTTATTGTTTCTTTATCGTGTTCAGAAATATTTTTCACAATCGAATACGAGGCCTGTTTTTAAAGTAAGGTCCGTTTAGAAATAAAAAAAAGAACGAGTATAGATAGAGCAAAGATATTTATTGCACAAAAATCTACCACCCTTACGCTATATTTTGACATTGCTCCAGTGATTTTCCAAGCATTTGTCATAGCATGGTACAGGTTTTTATATACCTATTCGTACAAATTTGCCGCCTGTGTAGACAGACTACCATGAGAACTCTTACAGGTCTTTGGCTGGGACGTTTTTGAACATTCTCTGGTCTGCCCCCACCTCGCTCGCAGCAACTTTCATTTGTTTCGGCATCAAAAGTCTTTCCTAGGTGGTCTGTGGCACAACAGCAATAATGAGCTCAGAGAACATGTTACCCCATGGTTGACTACACAGGCGGCAATTTTCTACGAATAGGTATACAAAAACCTGTACCACGCTATGACAAATGCTTGGAAAATCACGGGAGCAGTGTCGAAATGTAGCGTAAGGGTGGTGTAGATTTTTTTTTGCAATGAATGTCTTTTCTTTATCTGTTCTCGTTCTTTTTTTTATTTCAAAACGGACCTTACTTTAAAAACGTCCCTCGTAGAAACTATTTCAATCAAAAAATATTTCATTCTTCACTTTGCCCTATGAAAAAATGGGGGAAACATTTCCACTTCTTTTTTTTTTTTTTTGAAGGAATATGATTATACCGAAAAAATAAAAATGTTTCAATGAAAGTTTGATTGTAAAACACAATGCAACTGCAATTTCTGATACAGATTTCCAATTTGTTCTTTTGGAAAGAGCTCAGTCATCTTAACTATTTCACTTTGCCCCACACTCTCCTACTATATTTGCTTTTCCTTTTAGGATAGCACAATCCAATCAAGCGTGTCACCGACATCCAATTTATAGAGGAATGGATATTACAAGTGGAATTCTGCATGGCTTGTGTGGTAGATAGGGTTGGAACAACATCCTGACGGCCCGACCGCAGGGGAAACGATAAGAGGTAAACAACAGATAAGAAAAATGCATTTGAACTTGGGACCTCGGAGATGAGAGGGCCAAAGTTCCGAACCGTCATCTTGATTTAGCACTCAGTTGGCTGGCCAGAAAAACTTTGAGGCACACAGGCCATCTGGTCACTTGTTGGTAAGTGCGGCAGGAAACAATACATAACGACATCCTGTCGTCACATCAACTCGTAGCCAATGGGTTTCCACCCCTGGCAATTCAAAGATCATCAACTAGATGGGCGATTCAGGGGGCAGGAGAGGAGAAAGAAAGCCTTCAAATGAAACTGGATAGGATTTCGCCTCTCTCATATAGATTCTGCAATAAATATTAAGATCAGGTTTCGAGGTATTGGAAGCAGTTGGATCTATTTAGATCTAAGTGAAGACAAAGAGTAATGGCGATCAAAGTCGTTTCCACACAATTTCCAAGGACAACTACAATCATTATAGCAAGTAAGTACCCTCACAAAAGCGGTTAGCAATCAACTTGGCGTCACGAATGTTTATAACGAAAGTGCTATTACTAGTTCTGTTCAACAACAACTGCAGCAAAAAGAAAATATCCAATTCAAAACATAATTCATAATTTTGACTTTTAATGCAAAATAGCAGACGAAACTGCCTTTTGTTTTGTAAATATTACCCCCCCCCCCTTCCTCTTCACACGCAAAGTCATTTTCTCTAACTTATCAAAAATATATCGAGAAATGAAAATGATCTGCAAGCATTTTTATAGCTTGGAGTAAAAACAGGGCCGCCGAGAGCCATGGCAGGACCCTTGTCAGTTTAGTTGTCGGGTTCCTCATCACATAAAACACTTAAAAATTATACTACTTCGATTTCGAGCCGGGTCCTTAGTTTGACATGGCCTCTCGTCGGTCCTATGTAAAAATCGAATAAAAACCGAATCGCTTACTAGAAGTTTATAAGATTTTGATAATAAGATGATCTTAATTTGCCATTTTTATGAAACAAAAAAATTATTATGAACAACTATTAGTGTCAAAATTCAAATCAGAGAATCAGTAGCGATTCCTCCTAGAAAATGAATAAAGTATAGAGCAAAATAATACTATATTGGAATGTAAAAATGCTTATTTCAGAAACAAACAATTGTTTATATCCTTGACAAGCTGTTAGTTAAGTTGATAAACGAGATTGTCGATTTTTAAACGTCATGAAAAATATATTGTAAGAATTAATAAGGAAAATTTTGATCGCTGACTTTCGAAACTAAAAAGGATATACAATAAAACCTCTCCTAACGGACACCCCTCACGTGCGGACATCCATCTTATACAGACATTTTATAATTCTCCGATTCCAATGCAAATAACTTTATTAAACCCCTGTCCTGCGGACACCCCTCAATTGTGGATAAAAAAGAATTCGTCCCGTTAGTGTCCGCATTAGAAGGGTTTTACTGTAGCAACAAAAATTATTTCATTTTTTGTTCTGTTTCATAAAGCAGGGAATTCAACACCAATACAGCACAAAAGTTGTTAGGAGGGTACTTAGTCCTTCAATGAATAGTCAGTGACCACAGGCACCTAATGTTGTTCATACATCTTTAACTTCTTGAAAATTGTAACAGGATTTTTTATCCACTGTCAACATGACATTTACAAAATTCAAGATGAATATACAGTTAATGGGTAAAATCAGTGGATAGAGTTGCGTCACCTTCTGAGAATGAATACAGACAGAACAGGTATAAAGGTATACAGTAATGCAACTTCTGATGGAGGGACTGTTTGGATGGAGAATTTGCAAACAAACTGGAAATTATTTTATGGCGGATGATGGAATAGGAAAGACTTCTGAAGAAAACTAGGGCCCACAAGGGGCCAATGATAATGGTGATGGATTAATATATAGATAAAGAACGCTTGAAAAATAGTATAAAAATACGCATAAATCTATTGTATGTAAAAAAATCGGAAATAGAACATTCATTTTGTTCCACACTCAAGTAAAGTATAAACATGATGTGTTAGTTAGCAATAACAATGCAATTTCAAAATAATTGTTTTCAAGCAAAACTACATTCGAGGTTTTTTTTTTTTTTTTTAATACAGACTTGTGTTATACAAAGCAATATAAAAATTAAAGTCAATTCCTACATTAAATTGTCTTTAATTTACAACGATTTGATTTTCTACTTTAATTATTCCTATATTAATTGATTAAATTTAATAAATGAATTACTATTTAGTAATGTGCCCTCCAGTACAAGTTTAAAAAAAAATGTATTTGAACTTGAGTGGATGGTAAAGAGTATTATTTTAACGGTTCAAAATTTGAACAAGATAAAATACATACAGGGGAAGAGTAAACTAATAGTAGGAATTAATGGCAAAAAACTGAGTTTTGATTTTGAACAGAAAAACGTTTATGTCGCGAGACCGCTTTTCCATGCAAATGTCCAATTCAAAATATATCTCATGTATTGAAAAAAAAAAAAAAACACCAGAACCGGAACAGAATTCAAAAGCTACGTTTTGTTCAACTTAATCAAGTAACAAAATCGTCTGTGTGATGTCAGAAAAAAAAAGATAAATAAAGAAACAAAAAAAAAAAAAAAAAAAGAAAAAAAAGAAAAGAAAAAAAAAAAAACTAAATTGTCGCAGGCGATCATTAACGGACAGTGAGCGCAGTGCATCGCATAATTGTAACGTTGTTTGTGTGCAACACGAAAACTCCGGATCAGCGGTGGGGTTCACCTTCATGTGCTCCACTGAACCGGGACGTTTCAACGGCGTTGCAATTAGCGGACGCAATACCGTTCTTCAAACCACAGTTTCGCACTCACCTTTCTCGTTAAAGAAAAATTGTATTCGGAATAAATAAACGACCCGTTCTACGCTTAGAGCAGGAATTAGTAAATGAAGGGAGCATGTCTAATCACTGGCTTAGCAAAAGCTGAGACTAAGACTCCGTGTCACGTGATTCAACAGCTTTGCTTTAAAATCTATCGCGTGACTTGGGGTCCTTGGCTCGAGAAAGAAAACTTCACTCCTTCCATTTTGTCTCTTCGAAATGGTTCTACGTATAAATCCATTTTTGCTTCTTTTTAAAGCCCCCAGGTTACTTTTTCTCACTCCACATCAACTGAAGGCCGTTCCTATTTTTAAAAAGGTTGAGACTCATCCATTGCAAAACACGATCTACTTTTCACAAGCTACTTTACATAAGCACAAATTCATATGAACATGCCCGCCAAAAACAATCCTGTAGATTTTTTCAATGTGGTGCAATATTGCTTTTTTCATTGTCATTGAGGGAAAAATGGGGATTTTTTGTTATCCCATAAAATGCAATCATATGCATGTTCCCCGAGTCATATAGAGATTAATTAATGGAAATATGAGATGGATGAAAAAAGTTAAAATAATACTTTTTCAATGAGAAGTTATTTAGGGAAAAAAGAATTTTTATTATCTGTAAAAATACAAGATCATAGACAAATTTTCAGGTCTTCAATTATAGATTTAATCTACTTTTAGCTGCAAAGTGCCTGATAAAAGTGGTCAATTTGTGTACAACAAGAAATACTGTAATCAAGTATGGTCCCACTGAATACGATATTTAGTAGTATTTAAGTGGGGCCATGAAGTAAGCATTCTACACGAATAACTTTAAATTTTTCCAAAACACTTTCCATTTTATTAGGCTCAGATGCATTTTTGATCTTCTTACGGTACCATGTGCGAAGCGAGATCGCAAACGTAAACAAGAATCCCACCAAAACCATTCTGTAAAAAACTAGCCAAGTCTCGATGGAGCTGTTTGTTTGTCTCTAAAAAGTAATGAAATCTAGACAAAGTCATGACAAGTCGAAGGTTCCTTACTGCGATTTCTTGATTGTTATAGTTAATGTTGTGTGATTTGGCCGTTAAACATTCTTTATACGTCAGTGGGTACAAGTCAATTTTGTTTACACGTTTTCCAAGTGGCAATTTTCCATCGTCAATGGGTAGCGGTTCTGGCGACAGATTGGTGCAATCGTGTCATGGAACACCTGGTTTTGTACCCTTGTGTACCCTTTAACGGCCAAGTCACACAACATTAACTATAACAATAAAGAAATCGCAGTAAGAAGCCTTCGACTTGTCATGACTTTGTCTAGATCTCATTACTTTTTAGAGATAAACAAACAGCTCCATCGAGACTTGGCTAGTTTTTTACAGAATGTTTTTGGTGGGATTTCACTTCTTTTTGTAGAAACATTTAATTTGTGTAATATTCGAGTAGACTAAAGTTTGGCTAAATTAAATTAGAAGATGTGTCCCACTACGCTGGACTTTTGCAATGGCAGTCGATTTTTTTATGTACCAATAGTAGAAGGGGGCATTACCATATCTCTAATACAGCTGAGACCAGCTGAGGGTTCTTCATTAGATACTTCAGACTTTCGATTTTTGACATCAAATGAAGCGGCCAACCAAGTTGAATATTTTTTGTAAAGGCGGTATGTCGATCTCTAATAGTTTGGTTGGGCTCTTGTGTTTTCTAATCAGGGTCACTCCAGATCTTCGATTATCCTAGTTTTTATAGTTTTCCCTTTATGCGACCATTAAACCCTAACTCTGTACCAAATTTCACCTCTCTGAGTTTGTGGGAAGTACTAGTTCTATTTTGATGATCATGAGTGAGTGAGTGAGTGAGTGTCATAAATGCGAAACTTTGCTTTCGCTTAACTTCGGTACTAAATAACCAACAGACTTAAAATTTCGGATTTTAAGTATGTGATTATAGCTTACTGGATGACGAAAATTTTTGCGTTCTGGTCTCATCAGAAGGTTCTCAAATAGGGGCCTGAAAATGCGGCGAAATGGTTCCAGTAAAGGATGGTATGGCAGTGTTTGCTTCGCGCCCCCCGATTGATGGTGCCAGATTCCAATGCGCGAAAGTCTGATATTACGTAGGAAACTTTCAAACCATGGAGTAAAAGCGCTAAAATGAGGGATACTTTATAAAAATTAAATTTAAAGGGATTTATTTTTTTTCATTTAAGAAAATCCCTAAATGAAAGGATTTTTTAAAGAGATTTATAAAAACCGGGAAATTTTCAATAAAAATCGGGAGACCGGGAGAAATGTAAAAAATCCGGGAGTCTCTCGGTAAATCCAGTAGAGTTGGCAAGTATGTATGAAGCAGTGAGAAGCAAAGGAATGCAAACGCCAAAATTAAAAATTTGGAGATAACCAGTACACAAATGGTAGGTACCAGTACAAATGGCAGGCAGTCTGTTTTGGTGTAAAAGGTAGCTCTGGTGGGTGCTGCTAGACAGCATGATTTAGATTAGAAGAAAAAAAAATCAATGAAAGAATACCTAGCGTCTGAACGCATTTTACTCGAAATGTTAAAAGTCCTCTTATATCCTTTGCTTCTCACTGCCTCATATTTTTGTTTCACAGGATAACAGGTCAGAAATGCAGAAAATATATTAGCGCAATTGGGATGTAATCAGTAAAGTAACTAGATTTTACACATCGATTCAAGCCTGATATTTAATTTAAATCATCTCTTTAGGCCAATTGATGGGAGAAAAAGTCAATGTGTAAAGAGCAACGATTTGCTTTCATAACTAAGGTATATTTCAGGAAGTTGAAGGGGCAGCTTTATTAACACACACAATTTTTAGTTCTCACAGACATTAAAATGAAACGTAAAGTTTAAAATTAGCCGATTGAATACAATTAGGGGCAGCTGGGGTAAATGGGAAAAATATTTTAAATATTTTTGTGTATTATTTTGTTCCAATAGTATGATGAGTTGAGAGATAAAATGGTGTGCACATCCAAGACTACACTCAATGACAGTAAGACGGAATTTTTTTTCGACTTCATGACAATTAGTTCGCGCATGAAATGCTGTTTCTATTTATACCAATATATTCTCATTTTCCCAAAATACTTCGTAATTTCTTTCAGAAAAGTTTTACAAAAGAAAGCCAATCTGTAATCTCTGTTGTCTCCCCCCCCCCCCCCTCTTCCTCCCTCACTCCAAAAAAATCTTTATCCGCCCCTGAAACTGAATGGTTATGAGTTACTACATTTATGTTTCCAGCAGAGACTGCATTTTGCGGTTGAAACATGTCCTACATTGTAACAAATTTATATTTTATACACTAAAATGCTTTATGGTGGGGCCCAATCAACGGGCCGAGAAGTTGATTCATGTGACCCGTTGTTTTGTTCAATGTTACGAGTAGAAAACTACGTTCCGGAAACTTTCAAAAAAGAAAAACCGATCAATTCCCATCAGGTATTAAAAATTATTGCTGCTAATTTGGAGCCAAATGGTCATGAATTAGTGCAGAAAATAAAGTTGGAAACTTAGCAATGCTAAAATAAGCATGTAGTAATGATAACAACGAATCTTAGTTTGTAATTTTCCTTCCTTTTTCGTATTTCCCAATGTTATCTAAGGAAAGAAAACCTCAAATTCTTTTAAATTTTCTATGTGTTCTGGCTCGCGAAATTCATTTTAATATGAGATGCGACCCACGGATAAAGAAAGCTTGGGCATCACTGCTATAGGTAACTTAAAACAAATTCCATGAATATTTATCAAAGTTATATGAAACAACAAGCGTTAATAGCGCAAATAACAATGAAGACTATCCAGCAATAATATAAACCCGGTTTATTCTCAAATAAAATGAATATGTAATTGAATTCATATTTACCTTTATCTTGAAAAAAATCTCATCTTCATTTCAGAAAAATAGGCAACAGCTGAAGTCTAGCAACTAGACGGGAAACGTAATCCAAGTTACCAAACTGGAAATATGATCTAAAATAGAAAAAAAGTTGTTTGTTAATAATATAGAAGTTAAGGAAACATTCAATTCATATTCACCATGCAACAATTTCATGCGAAATTACGAATTGATAAATTTAGTAATTGATGCAAGCTGAGTATTTTTACTCAACTTGCTCAGCAACGATTTACTACTCGGCGGTTGGAACCAGTACAAATGCTGAATTTGAAATAATTCTTACACAATTTGATCTAAATTTTGCAACGCATTTCATGGCACATAGAGACTCGTGGCACCAATTTGGCTCCTACTGCACCGTTAGAAAATTCCGTAAAATTTGTGGTTTTAAACTGTCTGTTTTAGGATTGACCTGATTCTCTGCCTGTTTTAGGTTTGGCTATGCAAAACCGTAGAAGCTACGAAGTAAATTCGTAATCCCCATCGGTTTATTGAGAAGACTTATGTATGGTAAAAAAACAATAGTGACTACGAATTTCCTTCTTTACTTATACAGTTTTGCACAATCAACTCAGCTGCCAATTTAAAACCGTTAATTTTACGGGACTTTTTAGCAGTATGAAGTGAATTTAGCTTTCAAAACAAAATGTCTAATGGTAATGAAATATAATCGTGAAAAAATATTTTAAAAAGGTGGAATGGTGGGATGAAACATCCTGCGAA